>NC_140994.1:9246887-9249387 GCF_052327205.1 Somniosus microcephalus | reverse complement strand
AGGGTTAGGGTTGGGGTAGGGTTAGAGTTAGGGTTTTGTTTAGTGGTTAGGGTTAGGGTTTAGGGTTAGGGTTCAGGGTTAGGGGTTACGGTTACGCTTAGTGTTAGGGTTATGGTTACGGTTAGGGTTAGGGTTAGGTTTAGGGTTAGGGTTAGGGTTAGGGTTAGGGTTTAGGGTTTGGGTTTCTCGGGTTAGGGTTAGGGTTAGGGTTAGGGTTAAGGTTAGGGTTAGGGTTAAGGTTAGGGTTAGGGTTAGGGTTAGGGTTAAGGTTAGGGTTAGGGTTAGGGTTAGGGTTAAGGTTAGGGTTAGGGTTAGGGTTACGTATTTCTAGGAAGGGTTAGGGTTTAGGGTTAGGGTTAGGGTTACGGTTAGGGTTTGGGTTAGGGTTGGGGTTAGGGTTAAGGTTCAGGTTAGTGTTAGGGTTACGTATTTCTAGGAAGTATTAGGGCTAGGGTTAGGGTTAGGGTTAGGGTTAGGGTTAAGGTTAGGGTTAGGGTTAGGGTTAGTGTTAGGGTTAAGGTTAGGGTTAGGGTTACGTATTTCTAGGAAGGGTTAGGGTTTAGGGTTAGGGTTAGGGTTAGGGTTTGGGTTAGGGTTAGGGTTAAGGTTAGGGTTAGGGTTAGGGTTAGGGTTAGTGTTAGGGTTACGTATTTCTAGTAAGTACTAGGGCTAGTGTTAGGGTTAGGGTTAGGGTTAGGGTTAGGGTTAAGGTTAAGGTTAGGGTTAGGGTTAGAGTTAGTGTTAGGGTTAAGGTTAGGGTTAGGGTTACGTATTTCTAGGAAGGGTTAGGGTTTAGGGTTAGGGTTAGGGTTAGGGTTTGGGTTAGGGTTAGGGTTAGGGTTAAGGTTAGGGTTAGGGTTAGGGTTAGGGTTAGGGTTAGTGTTAGGGTTACGTATTTCTAGGAAGTATTAGGGCTAGCGTTAGGGTTAGGGTTAGGGTTAAGGTTAGGGTTAGGGTTAGAGTTAGGTTTAGGAATTTGGTTTATGGTTAGGGTTATGGCTAGGGTTTGGGTTAGGGTTAGGGTTAGGGTTAGGTTTAGAGTTCGGGTTAGGTTTAGGAGTTTGGTTTATGGTTAGGGTTATGGCTAGGGTTTGGGTTAGGGTTAGAGTTACGTATTTCTAGGAAGGATTAGGATTAGGGTTAGTGTTATGGTTAGGGTTAGGGTTAGGGTTAGGGTTCAGGTTTAGGGTTAGGGTTAGGGTTAGGTGTTAGGGTTAGTGTTTAGGGTTAGAGTTACGTATTTCTAGGAAGGGTTAGGGTTAGTGCCAGGGTTTTGTTTAGTGGTTAGGGCTAGGGGTTAGGGTTAGGGTTAGGGTTAGGGTTAGGGTTAAGGTTAGGGTTAGGGTTAGGTTAGGGTTAGGGTTAGGGTTAAGGTTAGGGTTAGGGTTAGGGTTACGTATTTCTAGGAAGGGTTAGGGTTTGGGTTAGGGTTAGGGTTAGGGTTACGTATTTCTAGGAAGGGTTAGGTTTAGGGTTAGTGTTATGGTTAGGGTTAAAAGTTAGGGTTAGGGTTAGGAGTTAGGGTTATGGTTGGGGTTAGGGTTAGGGTTATGGTTAGGGCTAGGGTTAGGGCTAGGGATTGGGTTCGCATTAGGGTTTGGGTTAGGGTTAGGGTTAGGGTTTGAGTTAGGTTTAGGGTTAGGTTTCGGGCTAGTGTTAGGGGTTAGGGTTCGGGGTTAGGGTTAGGGGTTAGGGTTACGGTTAGTGTTAGGGTTAGGGTTAGGGTTAGGGTTTGAGTTAGGTTTAGGGTTAGGGTTAGGGTTAGGGTTAAGTTTAGGGTTAGGGTTAGGGTTACGTATTTCTAGGAAGGGTTAGGATTTGGGTTAAGGTTAGGGTTAGGGTTACGTATTTCTAGGACGGGTTAGGTTTAGGGTTAGTGTTATGGTTAGGGTTAAAATTTAGGGTTAGGATTTGGAGTTAGGGTTATGGTTAGGGTTAGGGTTATGGTTAGGGCTAGGGTTAGGGTTATGATTTGAGCTAGGTTTAGGGTTAGGGTGAGGGCTAGGGTTTAGGGTTAGGGGTTAGGGTTACGCTTAGTGTTAGGGTTATGGTTAGGGTTAGGGTTAGGGTTAGGGTTAGGGTTAGGGTTTGGGTTAGGGTTACGGGTTGGAGTAGGGTTAGGGTTAGGGTTAGGGTTGGGGTAGGGTTAGAGTTAGGGTTTTGTTTAGTGGTTAGGGTTAGGGTTTAGGGTTAGGGTTCAGGGTTAGGGGTTACGGTTACGCTTAGTGTTAGGGTTATGGTTACGGTTAGGGTTAGGGTTAGGTTTAGGGTTAGGGTTAGGGTTAGGGTTAGGGTTTAGGGTTTGGGTTTCTCGGGTTAGGGTTAGGGTTAGGGTTAGGGTTAAGGTTAGGGTTAGGGTTAAGGTTAGGGTTAGGGTTAGGGTTAGGGTTAAGGTTAGGGTTAGGGTTAGGGTTAGGGTTAAGGTTAGGGTTAGGGTTAGGGTTACGTATTTCTAGGAAGGGTTAGGGTTTAGGGTTAGGGTTAGGGTTACGGTTAGGGT
>NC_140994.1:9231887-9234387 GCF_052327205.1 Somniosus microcephalus | reverse complement strand
TCCATGCTAATCTTTTATGTGGGACCTTATCGAAGGCCTTTTGGAAGTCCAGGTACACCACATCTACTGGCTCTCCCCCATCTATTCTACCAGTTACTCCCTCAAAAAATTCCAATAGATTAGTCAAGCACGATTTACCCTTTGTAAATCCATGTTGACTCTGTCCTATCCTGTCCCCATTTGCTAAGTGCTCCGCTATTTCATCCTTAATGATGGACTCCAGCATTTTGCCCACAACTGATGTAAGGCTTACAGGTCTGTAATTACCTGCTTTATCCCTACCCCCCTTTTTGAATAGTGGGGTAACGTTAGCTACCCTCCAATCCATCGGCACTGTTCCCGAGTCTAATGAATTCTGAAAAATCATCCTTAGTGCATCCGCTATCTCTAGGGCCACCTCCTTCAGTACCCTAGGATGCATGTTATCAGGCCCTGGGGATTTGTCCACCTTCAATCCCTTTAGCTTCCTTAACACCATATCCTTAGAGATATTGATTTGCGTCAGTTCCTCCTTTGCCAATGTCCCTATTTTTCCCGATATCCCAGGGAGGTTTTTTGTGTCTTCCTTCGTAAAGACTGACCCAAAGTATGCATTTAGTTGATCTGCCATTTCCTTATTTCCCATTATATATTCCCCCGTATCTGACTGCAATGGACCAACTTTGGTTTTCACCAGTCTTTTCCTTTTGATATATTTATAAAAGCTTTTGGAGTTAGTTTTTATATTTTCCGCCAGCTTGTTTTCGTAAGCTATTTTGCCCCTCTTGATCATGCCCTTTGCCCTCCTTTGCTCTATCTTAAACTGTTCCCAATCTTCCGCTCTGGCGCTTTTTTTGGCTATTTTATACGCCCTATCTTTGGATTTTATGCTGTCTCTAATTTCCCCTGTTATCCACGGTTGAGTCACCTTTTTAGATTTCCTTTTATGCCAGATTGGTATAAACAATTTTTGCAATTTTGTCATTCTATCTTTAAATGTTTGCCATTGTTTATCTACCTCCAGTCCTCTCAGGAACGTTGTCCAATCAGACCTACTCAGTTCCCGTCTCATGGCATCATAATTCCCCTTGTTTAAATTCAGGACCTTAGTCTCTGAGTCAATTTCTTCGCTCTCCATTTCGAGTGAGAAATCGATCATGTTATGATCGCTCTGACCCAAGGGTCCCCGTACAACAAGATTACTGATTAGTCCCTTCTCATTGCACAGTACCCAGTCCAATATAGCCTGTTCCCGAGTTGGTTCCTCGACATATTGATCCAGATAACCATCCCTTTAGGGTTAGGGTTAGAGTTACATATTTCTAGGAAGGGTTAGGGTTAGGGTTAGTGCCAGGGTTTTGTTTAGTGGTTAGGGCTAGGGGTTAGGGTTAGGGTTAGGGTTAGGGTTAAGGTTAGGGTTAGGGTTAGGTTAGGGTTAGGGTTAGGGTTAAGGTTAGGGTTAGGGTTACGTATTTCTAGGAAGGGTTAGGGTTTGGGTTAGGGTTAGGGTTAGGGTTACGTATTTCTAGGAAGGGTTAGGTTTAGGGTTAGTGTTATGGTTAGGGTTAAAAGTTAGGGTTAGGGTTAGGAGTTAGGGTTATGGTTGGGGTTAGGGTTAGGGTTATGGTTAGGGCTAGGGTTAGGGCTAGGGATTGGGTTCGCATTAGGGTTAGGGTTAGGGTTAGGGTTAGGGTTTGAGTTAGGTTTAGGGTTAGGTTTCGGGCTAGGGTTAGGGGTTAGGGTTCGGGGTTAGGGGTTAGGGTTACGGTTAGTGTTAGGGTTAGGGTTAGGGTTAGGGTTTGAGTTAGGTTTAGGGTTAGGGTTAGGGTTAGGGTTAAGGTTAGGGTTAGGGTTAGGGTTACGTATTTCTAGGAAGGGTTAGGATTTGGGTTAAGGTTAGGGTTAGGGTTAGGGTTAGGGTTAGGGTTAGTGTTAGGGTTAGGGTTAGGGTTAGGGTTAGGGTTTGAGTTAGGTTTAGGGTTAGGGTTAGGGTTAGCGTTAAGGTTAGGGTTAGGGTTAGGGTTAGGGTTAGGAGTTAGGGTTATGGTTGGGGTTCGGGTTAGGGTTATGGTTAGGGCTAGGGTTAGGGCTAGGGATTGGGTTCGCATTAGGGTTTGGGTTAGGGTTAGGGTTAGGGTTTGAGTTAGGTTTAGGGTTAGGTTTCGGGCTAGGGTTAGGGGTTAGGGTTCGGGGTTAGGGTTAGGGGTTAGGGTTACGGTTAGTGTTAGGGTTAGGGTTAGGGTTAGGGTTTGAGTTAGGTTTAGGGTTAGGGTTAGGGTTAGGGTTAAGGTTAGTGTTAGGGTTAGGGTTACGTATTTCTAGGAAGGGTTAGGATTTGGGTTAAGGTTAGGGTTAGGGTTACGTATTTCTAGGACGGGTTAGGTTTAGGGTTAGTGTTATGGTTAGGGTTAAAATTTAGGGTTAGGTTTTGGAGTTAGGGTTATGGTTAGGGTTAGGGTTATGGTTAGGGCTAGGGTTAGGGTTATGATTTGAGCTAGGTTTAGGGTTAGGGTGAGGGCTA
>NC_140994.1:9054387-9209387 GCF_052327205.1 Somniosus microcephalus | reverse complement strand
AGCGCCTGGAAACTATCGTATCCCACGATGCCTCTCATACCCCTCTATCAATTCTACTTCAGATACTTATCCAACGCTCTTCTGAATATTCAGATACAATCGGCCCCAACTGCCTACCTTGACAGCCGGTTCCAGACATTCCTCTCCCTCGCCAAAAAGTAATTACATTTAAACTGTCTTTTATCCTTCCTTTTCTAAGTTTGAGGCTCTGCTCCCCTGAATCATAGAGTATGACCAAGGTAAACACATTGACATTTAATTATGGTTTAACGTACTGGAGATGACATGGGTTGTCCATCTCATTCTCTCGTCCAATCTGGATGGTGATAAACTTCGCACTGTCAGATCATTATGTGTGGGCTAAAACTAATGCTCAGATTTATTTACAAGTAAGATGTGACGTAAGAAAACTACTAGGCACTTGGTCAGAGTATTAAACAAGGCTTTAATCAACTGTTTTTCAACATGGAGATCTAGTTGTGTCCTTCACTAGTTCCTGTTAAAGAATGTCCTGAGCAAGCTGGGCCCATGCCCGAGTATTTATACTCTCCCTGGACAGCGCCACCAGCAGGCCGCCCAGTATTATTACATAAGTCATTTTCACATGAATGACAAGATTCATGTCAAGATGATTACATCGAAGCCGTAAGACGCTTCAAGTAAAAACACTTGGAAAAGCAGGACCAACCCACGAGAGATTAGAAATAACAACAGAAAATGCTGGAAAAACTCAGCAGGCCAGGCAACATCCGTGGAGAGAGAAATAGAGTCAACATTTCAGGTCGAAACCCTAGACTAGCTTTCTAGAACTTATTTCTTGTACAGTTCATTTTTTAATAATGTTTTCTGTGTGAATCAGCTGTCGCCCTTCACAACACAGTCCTTGTAGTTGGGTGTTGTGGAATCTCTGCCCGCCTCGCAAGCTTATCTGTTAATTAGTCTGAACTGAAACCAAAGATGTGAGAGTATTCTCCAGAAGTGACCCCAGTCCATAGGTCTCCGAATGGTGATGCACCCACTCCAGCACTGCCACACTCGGTGCTGTCTGTAAGATGCACTGCAGCAACTCACCCTGGTTACTCCCACAAAGCCTCCCAGCCATGCAACCACTGCCACCAATGACAAGGGTAACAAGTTAGATCATGGGAACATGGCTACCTCCAGGTCACACATCATCCTGACTTCGCCATATACCGCTGCTCCTTCATCGTCGCTGAGCCAAAATCCTGAGGATTCTGGAGCTAACATGGTTGTAGGAGCACCGTCACCACGTGGACTGCAGCCACTGAAGGAGAAGGTCCATCAATGCCTTCTCAGGAGCAATTAGGGATGGCCAATCGATGTGGCCACATCCTGAGAATAAACTCCGCTCAGCCCTTGCTTATCTGGTCATGCTTCGACCGCGCCTAAAACAATTCACACTGGGGACAAAGCTTCTGCATTCTGGCTCATGTACAGATCAAACAACCTGCCCTGGCCCCACAAACAATTTGTCTCCTGGACTTGGTCTTGACCCGAGGTAAGGGATGCCAGCCTCCGCCCGAAGTCTGGTTCCGTTTTGTGCACTGGCCACTCCCCTGAAATACACAAAGCCAGAGGACTCTTTTGGAGGTACAGGTAACTAAAACCAATTTTTCAATTACATTTACAGGAAACTTTTTTTTATCCGGCACAGACGGGACCGACGTGGTGCCGGTTCATCAAAAATTCCGGATAACCGAACGCTATAGTAAAAGATACGGAGCTGAGAGCTCCGTATAAAGCAACAAACCCTGTTGCTTAGCTTCAGAACAATGGGCACAAGTTGCAAGCGTCTCTGTAGCTTAGCAACAGCTGCAGCCACACCCTTGCACAGCAACAAATGGAGTAAAAAAAGTAATAAAAGTTACCTGAACCTACTCCTGAATTTTGCCGGTTAACCGAGATTTCCGGTTATTTAGGTGCTGGTAAATTGAAAGTTTCCTGTACCTTGTACGTCTAAAGTAATTTAAAAAACAGAATCTATAACTTTCTGAACCAGAGATAAGAGTGCTACCAACTGAGCTAAGCTTGATGCAGAATTTTAAGAATCTTAAGACAACATATTCACAATGGTATGGACATTTTTTTTCCTTCCCCACAACAATGCTTTATTGACCCATTGGCCCGCTGCCTGCCTAGTAATCACTCATATAATATATACAGCGTTTTACTTGTACTTCTTGCAATTTAGTATACTGTATTCACTGCTCACGATGCAGTCTCCTCGACATTGGGAAGACCAAACGCAGATTGGGTGATCTCTTTACTGAACACCTCTGTTCAGCCCATAAGGGGGACCCCGAGCTCCCGGTCGCCTGCCATTTTAATTCTCCGCTCCACTCCCACTCTAATCTCTCCATCCTCGGCCTCTTACACTGTTCCAATGAAGCTCAACGGAAGCTCGAGGAACAGCACCTCACCTTTCGATTAGGCACTTTACAGCCTTCTGGACTCAATATTGAGTTCAACAATTTCAGATCATAAACTCTGCCCCCATTTTTTCGGACAGCAGGTGCTGGTAATGATTGTGCCATTCATTTAATCTCTCCTGCCTTCCACCCTATCACAGACCTTCCCTTTTGTTCTTTCCTCCCCTCCCCCCCCTTTCCCTGCCCCTACACTTGCTTAAAACCTGTTACATCTCTAACATTTTCCAGTTCTGACGAAAGGTCAGCGACATGAAACGTTAACTCTGTTTCTCTCTTCACGAAATGCTGCCTGACCTGCTGAGCATTTCCAATATTTTCTGCTTTTATTTCAGATTTGCAGCACCCGTCGTATTTTGCCTTTTGTATTAGAGATCACTCACACCTATCTCTCTGATTCAACATTCGACACTCCTCTCCAATGACAGCGGGTCAAGGAAAGCTCTGTTAAGGCTGTGGTGACACCACATTCACTTGCCTCATTCTGAAGCTAAACACATCATCAACTGGCCCTAGTTACAGGATGGAAGACCATTTCAAATTGATATCATTCCGCTTTGCGTTCTATAAGGCAAGTCAATATCTTTCTTTGTGCTGTGCAGATTATTAGAATAATGGCCAAGCTGAAAGCCGGAGAGAAATGTCTAGAATCTTTTTCTCTCCTTCTCAAATTCATTGATTTGGGTTGATTTGGTGATGACAACATTGCCTGATCCGTCAGTCCTCACAGAACGACCACTCGATTCACCCCGTCACTCACTGGCATTCAACAGAGTCACAGTCACCGCACTGACACAGCCATGACCCAGGCCCCTTCCCCCACACACGTCTCTAAAGAAACAGGACAGCACTGGCACAGTATTTGACTCTTAAGCTATTAAGTACAGAATGGATTGATCTCACAGTGTTATTGCAGCGATTATTACAGTCAGTGACACTGCAGCTTCGAATGATTGCAATTGTACAACTATAAAAACATTTAGAAAAAGTTGGCGATTAGATTTGCCCTGTGCTATAAATAGTTGCGTGTTCATATTTCTTCATTCTCTGTGTCTCTTGCCAAGTCATTCTGACTCAAGCCCATCAATAACAAGGGACACTGTTGCTGGGGTCGGATCTGTTCCCCCTCCTTAGTTGCTCTATCAAGCTCTCTTGAGGTTAGAAGGGCACAAGCAGTAACGTTAAGACAATGCAGATGTCTGTGAAAGGGGGGCGGGGGTCAATCTGTAGAACATGTTCGCGCCTGGCGGGAGCTAACAATTCAGAAGTGACACCAGGGCGGCTCAATTCAGGTGTCGACCGTGGCTCAGTGGGCAGCACTCTCACCTCTGAGTCAGAAGGTCAAGGATTCAAGTTCCACTCCACGGACTTGAGCACAAAACCCAGGCCGACACACCCAGTGCAGTGCTGAGGGAGTGCTGCACTGTTGGAGGTGCCGTCTTTTGGATGAGACGTTAAACTGAGGCCCCGTCTGCTCTCTCAGGTGGGCGTAAAAGATCCCGCGGCCACTATTTGAAGAAGAGCAGGGGGCGTTCTCCCCGGTGTCCTGGGGCCTATATTTATCCCTCAACCAACATCGCTAAAAACAGATTATCTGGTCATTAATCACATTGGTGCTTGTGGGATCTTGCTGTGCGCAAATTGGCTGCTGCGTTTCCTACATTACAACAGTGACTACACTTCAAAAGTGATTGATTGGTCGTGAAGCACTTTGGGACGTCCTAAGGATGTGAAAGACGCTGTAGAAGTCCTTCTTTCCTAATTAAATTCACACCAGAAAATATTTGGTAGTTTTCTTTCCATGTTTAAATTATGTTTTCATGGGAAATTCAGCACAGGTGTAATTGCCTGAGGGCTTTTTTTTGCTGACATTTTGTGTCTTTCAAAACGATGAAGAGAATATTTTCCTACCTATTGCATTCTGTGTCATAGAAACATAGAAGATAGGAGCAGGAGTTGGCCATTCGGCCCCTCGAGCCTGCTCTGCCATTCAATGAGATCATGGCTGATCATCCAAATTCAGTACCCTGTCCCTGCCTTCTCCCCATATCCCTTGATCCCTTTAGCCTTAAGAAATATATCTAACTCCTTCTTGAATATATTTAATGAATTGGCCTCAACTGCCTTCTGTGGTAGAGAATTCCACAGGTTCACCACACTCTGGGTGAAGAAATTCCTCCTCAGCTCTGTCCTAAATGGCTTACCCCTTATCCTTAGACTGTGACCCCTGGTTCTGGACTCCCCGACCATCGGGAACATCCTTCCTGCATCTAGTCTGTCTAGTCCTGTTAGAATTTTATAAGTTTCAATGAGATCCTCTCTCATTCTTCTAAACTCCAGCGAGTATAAGCCCAATCGACCCAATCTGTGTCAGCGTGAATCAGTCCCAGATCGGCTTAATCTTCTTCGAAGATGTCCCATCAAGCACTGATAGGTTGGGTGTAGCTTGCACGCACGGAGAGTAAAGATCCTTCTACACTGATTTAAAAACACACCTCAAATGCAAAGAGGTACCCTACAGCAGGGGCTCTCAACCGGGGGTCCGCGGCCCCCCAGGATCTGCGAGGAGGCTTCAAGGGGTCCGCCAAAAATAGCCAGAGAATGTGTACCAAAATAAAAATGTTTTAGTGCGTGCTTATGACATGTTGAAAGCGCAGGAATGAACATGTCCTCAGGTGAGGTAACACGTTCTCGCTTTACGTCAGCTGTAATTGAGCTATTTCAGTAGGAGCAAGATAAATTACAAAGGACAAGAAAATCGGTGTAAATGCACACAATGATTGTCGGATACGGATACTGACGTAATAAAACTCACTACACACTTGGTTTGAGCATAAAGCAAGGCTTTAATCAACTTGTTTCAGAACATGGAGGTCTAGTTGTATTTCACTAGTTCCTTGTCTTTACAAAATGTCCCTGGAGAGCTGGGGCCCACGCCCAAGTATTTATACTCCTTGGACGGCGCCACCAGCTGGCCGTCCAGTGTTATTTCATGAGTAGTTTCTTGATGATGAGATTTATAACGGATACATTTTTAATTCGACCGTCAGCTTGAAAACAGCAAAATCCACAGCGCGATGGTACAGAACTTCCTTCGTCTAGTTCACCCGTAAGGGCTGAAGAATACCGAGGAGGCGGAGGCGAGAGTGAAAAAAACAGAACGCCGCCATTAACCCTGCAAAATTAAGGAAATATGAAGACAGCTGCTTGAATTTCGGCTAAAGCCGCTGCACCTCGCGCTATTTGGACACGTTGTTTTATACACCCAGAGGTGCTGGCTGCGAAAGGTATTGAACCGGGGCGTGACGGTGTTCTCAACACGGCGGACCCCTTGAAGCCTCCTCGCAGATCCTGGGGGGGGGCCGCGGACCCCCGGTTGAGAGCCCCTGCTGTAGGGCACCTCTTTGCATTTGAGGTGCGTTTTTAAATCAGTGTAGAAGGATCTTTACTCTCCGTGTCTGCAAGCTACACCCAACCTAAGAGTGCTTGATAGGACATCTTCGAAGAAGATTAAGCCAACCTGGGACCGATTCACACTGACACAGAATGCAATAGGTAGGAAAATATTCTCTTCATCATTTCGAAAGACACAAAATGTCAGCAAAAAAAAGCCCTCAGGCAATTACACCTGTGCTGAATTTCCCATGAAAACATAATTTAAACATGGAAAGAAAACTCGTTATTTAATCCGCAGCAACAAACTCCAGGGGGGAAACATTTGGCGGTGGCGCCCCCTGTGGGGCGCTAACTTCGCCGGGAGCTTCTTTTAGCGCCCCGAAAAAGTTAGAGTCCCCCCTCGCCATAAATTGAGTGGTAGCGCCCCAAGCAGGAGGCAGGGCTACTGGAAGCGTTCCCCCTCCCTCCTGGGGCGCTACCACTCAATATCGCGGCGCTACGTACAACAGCGCCATGCGCGGCGGCACGTAGCGCCGCGGTACTGCAGGCCTCCCTGCCCTGATTAAAGGGGAGGGGCCTAGCGCTGCGCGCACCAGGGAGCAGGGCGTCGGCAAAAGAGCCCGGCACTCACGGGAGCGCTAACGATCAGCACAAAGCAACCCAATTTCCCCCCCGGGTGTTTTGTTGCACTTTGTGAGGAAGTGGGTGCGGAGCACAATTCCTTGCTCGTGCACACTGAGGTGAGAGGGCTATCTCCAGGCAGAACGCTTACCCCTATATTTAATCTCAAGGACGAGGCACGCACTTTCTTAGCTGATAAGAAGCCTGAACTTGCCGAGATGCTGAAAGATGACGTGTGGCTGGTTAAACTGGGTTACCGCACAGACATAGTCAGTGAAATAAATAACCTGAATAAAACTATGCAAGGTGGGAGAACTCATTTTTTTACCCAGCGTGAAAGAATTGATGCATTCAAAAGGAAACTGCATGTCTGGAAAGTTCTTGTCTGTGGGTGGGGGTCGGGGTGGGGGGGCTCCGGATATGTTTGAGCTCTTAAATTTTTTCATTCAAGAAAGGAACGTTGGTGCTGATTTTGCCAGCCCTGTGGAGGCGGGACTGCCAGGAAAATGGCAGAATTTGGGGGCGGGTGCCCAACCTGCTTCCGTGCCGTCTTCCCAGGAGGCGGGTAGTCGTCCCGCGCCGGGTCCCGTCTGCTTGGAGGCGGGAAGGGATTAAAGCCTATTAACTGCCTGTTAACAGGTAGTTAACAGGCAGAAAATAGGATTATTCCCTTTTTGCCCTCACAAGTGCGGGCTTCCCGAAGGCTCCAAAACCCGCCAGCTCAGCTCAGCGAGTACTGGGTCTGCAGTGGTCAGGGGGGGGGGTTGCAAAAGTGTGGTGTGAAGGTAAGTGATGGGTGCAAGAGTGTAGAGGTGAGTATCTGAGGTAAGTGCAAAGTGTTAGTAAAAGTGTACTTACCTTTGTTTCTTCCTGCAGGCTTCAGTCGGTTTATATGCAGAGAGTCTCGCACCTCCGTGCTGCAGATGAGAGATGGCTGTTGCATTCTCAGATGCAATAACCATCTCATTTCTGTAAAACAAAGAAGGTTGATGGGGTCTTGTATACAAGACCTCATCAAACTGCAGAGAATGTCAGTGTTTGACAGCTTCACTGAGCTGTCAAACGATGAAAATTCATCTGTCAAAAATTTTTGACAGATGAAACGTCATACACTTTCCCTTAATTGGCCTGCTAAACCTGCTGGGCGGGCTTAACAAGGTCAATCAAGGGAAAATAGTGTGGGTTGGCCGGACGTTGATGGAGGCAGGACATCGACCCGACAAGCAGCAGTCCCACCTCCAACGCGCCCCCAGTCACAAAATCACCCCCCGTTGACTTTGACATAACCAAATCACAGCTGGCAGCACATCTTTCTGGTCTACTCAACAAATGCAATACTTATTTTCCAGAACTCATGACGGAACAATCTGCCCCACACCTGTGGGCTAGGAACCCCTTTAGCGAGAATATTGAAGTTAAACTACCACCATCAAAGCTGTTAGAAGAGCTGATTGACGTTTCATCAGACAGCGCCCTCGGAACCAGGCTCAGTGACATGCTGCTGGAGACATTCTGGTGTGGAAGCTCCAATGAATACAGCATTGCCTCTTCTGCAGCACTGCAAGCGTTGGTCCCATTAGTATAACCCACTACTGCGAAGCTGGAGTTTCAGCAGTGACAGCAATGAAAACAAAGTACCGAGCCAGGATGAACACTGGCCGTGACCTGCGCATGTGCTCGTCGAAGATACCTCCACGACCCGACAGAGTTGTTGGTCAACACCAGCAGCAAGTTCCACATTTAGTAAGTGAAACATAAATAATAATAAATATATATGTTTAATTGCGTAACAAATTTTTTGCCGGGAGCTTGTGGAACTTTTAGAACACAGGATGGGGGGCCTCAGAAGCAAAGGCGTTGAGAAGATCTGCCCGATGGTTCCAGCGTACCATTCCAATTTTTATGCCAGCCATTGTGATGCCATGTCTGAGAGCCACTATAGAACTCCTCGTCTCCCTCACTCACTCTTTGCTCTTGCTGCTGTTAAAACCCACGCTTAGTGTCAGCGAATCACGTATGAGGAGAGATTGGGTCGATTGGGCTTGTATTCGCTAGAGTTTAGAAGAATGAGAGGGGATCTCATTGAAACTTATAAAATTCTAAAAGGACTAGACAGACTAGATGCAGGAAGGATGTTCCCGACGGTCAGAGAGTCCAGAACCAGGGGTCACAGTCTAAGGATAAGGGGTAAGCCATTTAGGACAGAGATGAGGAGGAATTTCTTCACCCAGAGAGTGGTGAACCTGTGGAATTCTCTACCACAGAAGGCAGTAGAGGCCAATTCATTAAATATATTCAAGAAGGAGTTAGATACATTTCTTAAAGCTAAAGGGATCAAGGGATATGGGGAGAAGGCAGGGACAGGGTACTGAATTTGGATGATCAGCCATGATCTCATTAACTGGTGGAACAGGCTCAAGGGGCCGAATGGCCTACTCCTGCTCCTATCTTCTATGTTTCTATTATCTTATTTGTTGTCTCTTCTCTTTTAACATTTTTAAACCTTGGTGCCGTCCCCCCACACAGGGCGATCGCCCTTTCCTAGATTTCTCAGTTAAATAACAAAAACACCTTGAGTCTTTCCGAAGGAGCTCACTTAAATCCCTCACAGTCGACAGACTGGAGATTGAGCTGGGTCTGGAGCCAGATGTGTAGACTGTGACACCCGGTTCCCTCCAAAGTTCCGATTCACTGCCTTACTTCAAAAGTGCAATTGTACAAGTTGCCCCAAGCAGTGGGAGGTGGATTGTGACGGTTTCCTGACAGCAATGATGTTAACGTGTGTTCTACTTGGTTTGTGTTATAATATCTAGTGAAGCGTGTTCACTGTTCCATCAATATGATATTCTCATTTATTAACACGGTCATGGTCTCTGATGCAAAATTATATCCTTTAATTGGGCTTTAAGCAAGAAAGAATATGCAGGAAAAAAATGGCTAACTGCAGAACTGTAACTAATCTATCAGTTAGAATGAAGCAAATGCCCGGGGAAATAAGAGCGTAAGAACTTAAGAAATAGGAGCAGGAGTCGGCTATTCGGCCCTTCGAGCCTGCTCCACCATTCAATAAGATCATGGCTGATCTTCCACCTCAACCCCACTTTTCTGCACTATCCCCATATCCCTTGATTCCCCTAGAGTCCAAAAATCTATCGATCTCTGTCTTGAATATACTCAACGACTGAGCCTCCACAGCCCTCTGGGGTAGAAAATTCCAAAGATTCACCACCCTTTGAGTGAAGAAATTCCTCCTCATCTCAGTCCTAAATGGCCGACCCCTTATTCTGAGACTGTGACCCCTGGTTCTAGACACCCCAGCCAGGGGAAACATCCTCCCTGCATCTACTCTGTCAAACCCTGTGAGAATTTTGTATGTTTCAATGAGATTGATGTAAGAAAACTACTAGGCACTTGGTCTAAGCGTTAAACAAAGCTTTAATCAACTGTTTTACAACATGGAGGTCTAGTTGTGTCCTTCACTAGTTCCTGTTAAGAATGCCCTGCGCAAGCTGGGCCCGTGCCCGAGTATTTATACTCCCCCTGGACAGCGCCACCCGCAGGCTGCTCAGTATTATTTCATAAGTCTTTCTTTCATGAATGACTGATTCATCTCAGAGATCACCTCTCATTCTTCTAAACTCCAGAGAATATAGGCCCAGTCCACCCAATCTCTCCTCATAGGACAATCCCCCCATCCCAGGAACCAGTCTGGTGAACCTTCATCACACTCCCTCTATGGCAAGTATATTCTTCCTTAGGTAAGGAGACCAAAACTGTACACAATACTCCAGGTGTGGTCTCACCAGGGCCCTATATAATTGCAGTAAGACGTCTTTACTCTTATACTCAAATCCTCTTGTAATAAAGGCCAACATACCATTTGCTTTCCTAATTGCTTGCTGTACCTGCATGTTAACTTTCAGTGATTCGTGTACAAAGGCACCCAGGTCCCTCTGAACACCAACATTTCCTAATCTCTCACCATTTAAAAAATACTCTGCTTTTCTATTTTTCCTACCAAAGTGGATAACTTCACATTTCTCCACATGATATTCCATTTGCCATGTTCTTGCCCATTCACTTAGCCTGTCTATATCCCCTTGAAGCCTCCTTGCATCCTCCTCACAACTTACATTCCCACCTAGCTTTGTATCATCAGCAAACTTGGATATATTACATTTGGCCCCCTCATCCAAATCATTGATATAGATTGTGAATAGCTGAGGCCCAAGCACTGATCCTTGCGGTACCGCACTAGTTACAGCCTGCCAACCCAAAAATGACATGTTTATTCCTACTCTCTGTTTTCTGTCCGTTAACCAATCCTCAATCCATGCTAGTATATTACCGCCAATCCCATGAGTCCTAATTTTGTTTAATAACCTCTTGTGTGGCACCTTATCGAATGTCTTCTGAAAATCCAAGTACACCACATCCACTGGTTCCCCCTTATCTATTCTGCTAGTTACAACCTCAAAAAATTCTTAACAGGTGCTGACTCCGCCTAATCCTACTATTATTTTCTAAATGTCCTGTTACCACATCCTTAATAATAGATTCTAGCATTTTCCCTACTACTGATGTCAGGCTAACTGGTCTGTAGTTCCCCATTTTCTCTCTCCCTCCTTTCTTAAATAGTGGGGTTACATTTGCCACCTTCCAATCTGCAGGAACCGTTCTAGAATCTATGGAATTTTGGAAAATGACAACCAATGCATCCACTATCTCTATAGCCACCTCTTTCAAAACCCTAGGGTGTCGGCCATCAGGTCCATGGGATTCATCGGCTTTCAGTCCCATTAATTTCTCCAGTGCTATTTTTTTACTAATACTAATTTCTTTCAGTTCCTCATTCTTGCTAGACCCTTGGTTCTCCACTATTTCCGGGACGTTTTTTGGGTGGTCTTCCGTGAAGACAGACACAAAGTATTTGTTTAATTTCTCTGCCATTTCCTTATTCCCCATTATAATTTCTCCTGTTTCAGCCTGTAAGGGACCCACATTTACTTTCACTAATCTTTTCCTTTTTACATACCTATGGAAGTTTTTGCAGTCTGTTTTTATGTCTCTCGCTAGTTACTATCATATTCTATTTTCCCTTTCTTTATCAATTTCTTGGTCCTCCTTTGCTGAATTCTAAAATCCTCCCAATCCTCAGGCTTACTACTCTTTTTGGCAACATTATAAGCCTCTTCCTGTGATATAATACTATCTTTAACTTCTCTTGTGAGCCACGGTTGGGCCACTTTTCCTGTGGGGTTTTTGTGTTTAAAGGAATGTATATTTGTTGTAAATTATGTATTAATTCTTGAAATGCTAGCCATTGCTTGTCTACCATCATACCTTTTAATGTAGTTTCCCAATCTACCTTAGCCAACTCACCCCTCATACCTACCTAATTTGCTTTGTTTAGATTTAAGACCCTTGTTTCAGATTTAACTAAATCACTTTCAAACTCAATGTAAAATTATTTCATATTATGGTCACTCTTCCCTAAAGGCCCCTTTACTACAAGGTTATTAATTAACCCTTTCTCATTGCACAATACTAGATCTAAAATAGTCTGTTCCCTAGTTGGTCCCTCCACATACTGATCTCGAAAACTATCTTGTATACATTCCTTGAACTCATCCTCCATACTATTACAGCAAGTTTGCCCAGTCTAATATGTAGATTAAAGTCCCCCATGATCACTGTATTACCCTTGTTACATGCACCTCTAATTTCCTGATTTATACTCTGCCCTACATTACAGCTACTGTTTGGGGGCCTATAAACAACTCCCACCAATGTTTTCTGCCTCTTGCTGTTCATTAGCTCCACTCAAAATGATTCTATTTCTTGACTTTCGGAGCTAAGATCCTTTCTCTCTGCTGTCTTTATCCCATCCTTTATTATCAGGGCTACCCCTCCTCCTTTTCCATTTTGCCTATCTCTTCTAAAAGTTAAGTATCCTGGAATATTTAGTTCCCAACCTTTGCCACATTGCAACCATGTCTCCATAATGGCTATTAGATCAAACCTAGTCATTCTATCTGCGCTATTAATTCATCCATTTTGTTGTGAATGCTTCATGCATTCAGATATAGTTCCTTTAGCTTTGACTTATTTCTATTTTTCCCTGATGTCACCTTAGTCACTGATGCCTTATTTCGTTTGTTACTCGCTCTGTCCCTTCCAGACCCACTCTGCTTATTTTTACCCCAAACTCTACTCTGCTCTAGAACTTGACGTTTCTCTTGCTGCTTTTAAATCCTTAATCCTCCCACCTCCCCTTCATTAGTTTAAAGCCCTGTCTGCTGCCCTAGTTATTCAGTTTGCCAGGACACTGGTCCCAGCCCGGTTTAAGTGGAGCCCACCCCAACAGAAATGCTCCCTCTTTCCCCATTACTGGTGCCAGTGCCCCTGGAACTGAAACCCCTTCCTCCCACACCACTCTTTGAGCCACGCATTTAAACCTCTAATCTGTTTGTCCCTATGCCAATTTGCGCGTGGCTCAGGTAACAATCCAGAGATTATTACCTTTGAAGTTCTGCTTTTTAATTTGGATCCTAGCTCCTCAAACTCCCTCAGCAGAACCTCATTCCTAGCTCTATCTATGTTGTTGGTTCCTATGTGGACCACGACAACTGGATCCTCCCGCTCCCACTCCAAGTTCTCCTCCAGCCGCGAGGAGACGTCTTTAACCCTGGCACTGGGTTAAAATGCTCAACACTACATGAGAATTCAGCACTACCACACTATTCAGCAACCTAACCTGCTCCAGTCCAGGGACTCAATGTTCAACCCCTGCTCCTATGTGTCAAATCTGGGAGCTGTCCACTCAGCACCACTGTACCAGACAACAACTCTACCCTGCTTCAATCGGAGAGCTGTCCATTCAGCACCACTGTACCAGACAACAACTTTACCCTGCTTCAATCGGGGAGCTGTCCACTCAGCACCACTGTACCAGACAACAACTCAGTTCTGACGAAGGGTCTTCGACCTGAAACGTTAACTCTGTTTCTCCCTCCACGGATGTTGCCTGGCCTGCTGAGTTTTTCCAGCTTTTTCTGTTGTTATTTCAGATTTCCAGCATCCGAAGTATTTTGCTCGAACAACTCGGCCCTGCTTCAATCGGGGAGCTGTCCATTCAGCACCACTGTACCAGACAACAACTTTACCCTGCTTCAATCGGGGAGCTGTCCATTCAGCACCACTGTACCAGACAACAACTCTACCCAGCTTCAATCGGAGAGCTGTCCATTCAGCACCACTGTACCAGACAACAACTTTACCCTACTTCAATCGGGGAGCTGTCCATTCAGCACCACTGTACCAGACAACAACTTTACCCTGCTTCAATCGGGGAGCTGTCCATTCAGCACCACTGTACCAGACAACAACTTTACCCTGCTTCAATCGGGGAGCTGTCCATTCAGCACCACTGTACCAGACAACAACTTTACCCTGCTTCAATCGGGGAGCTGTCCATTCAGCACCACTGTACCAGACAATAACTCTACCCAGCTTCAATCGGAGAGCTGTCCATTCAGCACCACTGTACCAGACAATAACTCTACCCCGCTTCAATCGGAGAGCTGTCCATTCAGCACCACCAGCCATTGCAATGACTCTGGAAATACTCAGCTGGTCAGGCAGCATCTGTGGAGAGAGAAACAGAGTCAACATTTCAGGTCGATAACCCTTCGTCAGAACAGTTCTGATGAAGGGTCCTTGACCTGAAACATTAACTCTGTTTCTCTCTCCACAGATGTTGCCTGACCTGCTGAGTATTTCCAGCATTTTCTGTTTTTATTTCAGATTTCCAGCATCCGCAGTATTTTGCTTTTGCATTGCAATAACTCTACGCATCTCCAGTGGGGGAGCTGTCCTTTCAGCACCACCTCACCATTCAGCAGCTCCACCCCTCTCCAGTCGGGGAGCTGTCCATTCAGACCCCTCACAAAACTGGTCCTGAGAATGCTTTCTGTTTAGCACTACTGCCTTTAAGTTGCTTGTTCCAGCAAGGACATGTCCATTCAACACCACCGTGTTCGCCAACCTAGTGTGCCCCAATAAAATGGGAAGGATTTCTTTATATTATTCAACTTTCCACTAATAAAATTTTATACCACTGCAAGTCTTGGAAACTTGAGGGTATAGTGAACAGTGAGGAGGATAGTGATAGACTTCATGAAGACATAGACTGGCTGGTTCAGCCTCAACTGGAGTAATTCTGGGCACCGCACTTTAGGAAGGATTTGAAGGCCTTAGAGAATGTGCAGAAAAGATTTACAAAATTGATTCCAGGGATGAGGGACTTCAGTTACCTGGATAGACTGGAGAAGCTGGGGTTGTTCTCCTTAGAGCAGAAAAGGTTGAGAGGAGATTTGATAGAGATATTCAAAATTATGAGGGGTCTAGACAGAGTCGATAGAGAGAAACTGTTCCCATTGGTGGAGAACCAGAGGACACAGATTCAAGGTGATTGGAAGAAGAGCCAAAAGTGAAATGAGGAAATCTTTTTTAAGCAGCAAGTGGTTAGGATCTGGAATGCACTGCCTGAAAGGGTGGTGGAGGCAGACTCAATCGTGGCTTTCAAAAGGGAATTGGATAAGTATATGAAATAATTTTCTTGCAGGGCTGCGGGGAAAGGGCGGGGGAGTGGGACTAGCTGAAGTGCTCTTGTAGAGAGCCTGCATGGGCCTGATGGGCCGAATGGCCGCCTTCTGTGCTATAACCATTCTATGATTCTGTAAGTCGAATAACATTTTGATCCCAGTATGTCAAATCTTCCATTTATAATATACTTAAAAGCAAGTTGTTTTCTTTTTAGATATTTTTAGATATGGGGAAAACTACTCCCAGTGACAGAAGATGGCAGCAATGTACCGATTAATGACTCTGAGCCAGGAAAGTTCATGTGGGAAGCAGCATAATCTTCGGCCACTCTCACTAAGCTCAAGGCAACAATAATGGGAGGCTCACCTGTCTACCATGCTCTCCATGGCTCAGTGGGCAGCTCTCTCACCTCGGAGTCAGAAGGTTGCAGGTTCGCCCCACTCCAGAGATTTGAGCATAAAATCCAGGCTGACACTCCCAGAGCAGTACTGAGGGAGCGCCACACTATCGGAGGGGCAGTACTGAGGGAATGCTGCACTGTTGGAGAGGCAGTACTGAGGGAGCGCCACACTGTCGGAGGGGCAGTACTGAGGGAGCGCCACACTGTTGGAGGGGCAGTACTGAGGGAGCGTCGCACTGTCGGAGGGGCAGTACTGAGGGAGCGCCACACTGTCGGAGGGGCAGTACTGAGGGAGCGCCGCACTGTCGGAGGGGCAGTACTGAGGGAGTGCCGCACTGTCGGAGGGGCAGTACTGAGGGAGCGCTGTACTGTCAGAGGGGCAGTACTGAGGGAGGGCTGCACTGTTGGAGGGGCAGTACTGAGGGAGCGCTGCACTGTCGGAGGGGCAGTACTGAGGGAGGGCTGCACTGTTGGAGGGTCAGTACTGAGGGAGGGCTGCACTGTCAGAAGGGCAGTACTGAGGGAGCGCCGCACTGTCGGAGGGGCAGTACTGAGGGAGCGCCGCACTGTCGGAGGGGCAGTACTGAGGGAGCGCCGCACTGTCGGAGGGGCAGTACTGAGGGAGCGCTGTACTGTCAGAGGGGCAGTACTGAGGGAGTGCTACACTGTCGGAGGGGCAGTACTGAGGGAGCGCTGCACTGTCGGAGGGGCAGTACTGAGGGAGGGCTGCACTGTCGGAGGGTCAGTACTGAGGGAGTGCTGCACTGTCGGAGGGGCAGTACTGAGGGAGCACTGCACTGTTGGAGGGATGTTACTGAGGGAGCGCCGCACTGTCGGAGGGGCAGTACTGAGGGAGCTGTGGTAAACCACTCTTATCGTTCACTATCGTTACACTATGGTTATCACTGTTATATCGTTACACTATGGTTATCACTGTTTACACTGTTGAATCACTACACGAGGTCGCCTCCTGTCACGCTGTTATACCTGGGCTGACCACTGCTGACTCCGCCCATGGCTCCACCTACCTGCCCAGGTATAAAGGTGGTCGACTGGCTGGTATTCCTCCTTGTTGGATCCGATCACCCACGAGGGTGGGCTCTGTTATTTAGCCAATAAAAACCTATAGTTACTTTCTTAACTCGTCGCTTTTCATTGGATGAGTTGATAGGTATATCAATTTTATTGGCTAAATTTTAAAAATGTCTAATGACCCGTCAGACTAGCCAGATGCCCAGCTACAACAGCCACAGCAGCCGGCCTGGCTGCGAGCCCTCCGACCGCCGTACCTGGATCTAAACCCACAGGCAGCAAACTCAGCCCTCGACTTCAAACACTGGCTGAGCTGTTTCGAATCCTACCTGGGAGAATCCGGCGTGCCTCAGAGATCCAAACTAAAAGTTCTGACCGCCCAAGTGAGCCCTAAAGTATTCGCACTCATACAGGACCTTACTACATACGAGGCCGCCATCAACCTGCTGAAACAGCAGTACCGGAGCCCGGTAAATTCTATGTATGCCAGACATCTCCTAAGATCCCGCCCGCAACAGCCAGGAGAGTCTGTAGATGAATTTTTACGGGCGCTACAAACACTCGGCAGGGACTGTGACTTTAAAGCGGTAACGGCTGCAGAAAATACTGAAGAGAATATCCGCGATGCCTTCGTGAAAGGCCTTCGGTCCGACTACTCACGGCAAAGACTGCTCGAATCAAAGGACCTCGACCTGAACACAGCTGCAGCCCTCGCTCGCTCTCTGGAAGTGGCCCATCGGGACCTCGAGGCGTATTCCAGGTACTGTACTGCGCGACCCTGGGACTCTGGCCTGACCCCGACCGCAATACCCCTCGCACCGCCGCCTCTGGGACCTACCTCAGCGTCGGCGTCCAGGACCCGATCGTGACCGCCACCCCCGGTACCGGCTGCGACATCGGAGCCCCGCGATCGGGCCGCCGGCTGCTTTTTCTGTGGCCAGGCGAAACACCCGAGGGCGCGCTGCCCTGCAAGAAACGCGACCTGCCCCAACTGCCATAAGAAAGGCCACTTCGCGAAGGCCTGCAGGGGGAGAGCCACGGACGCAAGCAGTGCTTCATGCGAGTTGTGGGGGCGGCCATCTTTCATCAAGGCCACAGATGCCAGTATCCCCTCGTGTGAGTCGTGGGGGCGGCCATCTTTGATCAAGGCCACCGACGCCAGCAGTGCCTCATGTGAGTTGTGGGGGCGGCCATCTTCTCCGCCATTTTATTCAACCTCGTGGGCGCCGCCATTTTGTCCACCACACTCGACCGCCACCTTGTCGCCAGACCCGACCACCGCCTCACCCGCAGACTACAGCAGCTCGCTCAACCATACACTAGCCTCCGTCACACTGGACCAAGCTTGCCCGCATCACCTGTCCAAGTCCATGATGGACATCAAAGTAAACGGCCACGCCACGACCTGCCTGTTCGACAGCGGAAGCACGGAGAGTTTCATACATCCAGACACGGTGAGCCACTACTCCCTCACTGTCCGGCCAACGCGCAACCGGATCTCGATGGCGTCGAGGTCCCATTCTACAGACATCAGCAGCTACTGTGTTGTGACCCTGTTGGTTAGGGGCACGGAGTATAAAGATTTTAAACTCCTCATCCTGCCCCAGCTCTGCGCTGCCATCCTACTAGGGCTGGACTTCCAATCCCACCTGCAAAGTGTCACTTTGGCATACGGTGGACCCCTCCCCCCACTCACAGTCGACAACCAGCAGCCTTTAAACCGCCCACCGCATACCACCTGCGGCCTATCCACCCTCAAGGTCCCGCCCCCCTCCCTGTTTGCTAACCTCACCCACGACTGTAAACCTGTCGCCACCAAGAGCAGGCGGTACAGCGCCGGGGACAGAGCTTTTATTAGCTCTGAGGTGCAGCGTCTCCTGAAGGAGGGCATCATCGAGACGAGCAACAGCCCCTGGCGTGCCCAGGTCGTAGTCGTTAAGACCGGCGATAAAAACCGCCTAGTCATCGACTACAGCCAAACCATAAACCGGTACACCCAGCTGGACGCATACCCCCTCCCCCGCATATCTGATATGGTCAATCAGATTGCACAGTACCGGGTACTCTCCACCATCGACCTTAAGTCGGCCTATCACCAACTCCCTATCCGCCCTGAGGACCGCCAGTATACAGCCTTCGAGGCGAATGGCCGCCTCTACCACTTCCTTAGGGTTCCCTTCGGCGTCACTAACGGGGTTTCGGTCTTCCAAAGGGAGATGGACCGGATGGTTGACCAGAGCGGGCTGCACGCCACGTTCCCCTATCTAGATAACGTCAACATCTGCGGCCGCGACCGGCAGGACCACGATGTTAACCTGGAAAGATTCCTCCGTACGGCCCAACGGCTGAACCTCACCTACAATAAGGAGAAATGTGTGTTTAACACCTCGCGCCTTGCCATCCTCGGCTGCGTAGTAGAGAACGGAGTCATCGGCCCTGACCCCGAAAGAATGCGCCCCCTCATGGAGCTTCCCCTCCCCCACTGTCCAAAGGTGCTGAAGAGAACCCTGGCGCGCTTTGCCTACTATGCCCAATGGGTGCCAAATTATGCGGACAAAGCCAGACCCCTCATGAAGTCCACCTCCTTCCCCCTGACGGCAGAAGCGTGCGCAGCCTTCTCCCTCATTAAGGGAGACATTGCTAAGGCCACTATGCACGCGGTGGATGAGTCTATCCCTTTCCAAGTGGAGAGCGATGCATCCGACTTCGCCCTAGCCACAACCCTCAACCAGGAGGGGAGACCAGTGGCCTTCTTCTCAAGGGCCCTCCAGGGCCCTGAGATCCGACACTCTTCGGCCGAGAAGGAGGCCCAGGCGATCGTGGAGGCTGTACGACGCTGGAGGCATTACCTGGCAGGCAAACGATTTACCCTCCTCACCGACCAGCGTTCGGTCGCTTTTATGTTTAATAACAAACTGAGGGGCAAAATCAAGAACGACAAGATCTTGAGGTGGAGAATCGAGCTCTCCACCTATGATTATGATATCTTGGACTGGCCTGGTAAACTGAACGAACCCCCAGATGCTCTATCACGAAGTACATGCGCCAACGTGCAAACTGATAGACAGCAGACCCTCCACAACGACCGCTGCCACCCCGGGGTCACCAGACTTTACCACTTCATTAAGGCCCGCAACCTGCCCTACTCCATCGAGGAGGTCAGGACCATGACCAGGAACTGCCAAACCTGTGCCGAATGCAAACCGCATTTCTTTAGGCCGGACAGAGCAAGCCTGATCAAGGCCACCCGCCCCTTCGAGCGCTTGAGCATCGATTTTAAGGGGCCCCTCCTGTCCTCTGACCGCAATGTGTACTTCCTCAACATTATTGATGAGTACTCCCGTTTCCCCTTTGCCTTCCCCTGCCCAGACATGACCAGCACCATGGTCATCAAATGCCTGAACGACCTCTTCGCCTTGTTCAGGTTCCCAAACTATATACATAGCGACCGGGACTCCTCCTTCATGAGTGAGGAACTTTGCCAGTTCCTATTAGCGAGAGGTATCGCTGCAAGCAGGACCACCAGCTACAACCCCCGAGGGAACGGCCAGGTGGAAAGAGAAAACGCGACTGTCTGGAAGGCCGTTCTCTTAGCCTTAAAGTCTAAGGGCCTCCCAACCTCTCGCTGGCAGGAAGTCCTCCCGGCAGCGCTGCATTCCATCCGGTCACTACTTTGCACTGCCATCAACGCCACCCCCCATGAACGAATGTTTGTTTTCCCCAGGAAGTCGACTACGGGAACCATGCTGCCAACTTGGCTGACTTCTCCGGGGCCCGTCTTGCTGCGAAAGCATGTGAGGGCCCATAAAACGGACCCCCTGGTCGAGAGGGTGGACCTCCTGCACGCCAACCCCCAGTACGCCTATGTGGCATACCCAGACGGGCGGGAGGACACAGTCTCCTTACGAGACCTTGCACCCTCGGGCATCCCTGAGACACCACCGTTACCCCCCACCACCCCCGCAAATCCAGCCCAGGTAGACGGCATGCCGGAACCCCACGAGCCTTCGTCGACCACGCAGACACCAGCATTAACACCGGATACTGCAACACCGCCGCCACTGCTGCGCCGATCAGAAAGACTTACGAGGCCTCCGGACAGACTGACATACCCGAACTGGTAGTACACTTCACCCCGCCGGACTCAAATCTAAACAAGGGGTGAATGTGGTAAACCACTCTTATCGTTCACTATCGTTACACTACGGTTATCACTGTTATATCGTTACACTATGGTTATCACTGTTTACACTGTTGTATCACTACACGAGGTCGCCTCCTGTCACGCTGTTATACCTGGGCTGACCACTGCTGACTCCGCCCATGGCTCCACCTACCTGCCCAGGTATAAAGGTGGTCGACTGGCTGGTATTCCTCCTTGTTGGATCCGATCACCCACGAGGGTGGGCTCTGTTATTTAGCCAATAAAAACCTATAGTTACTTTCTTAACTCGTCGCTTTTCATTGGATGAGTTGATAGGTATATCAGGAGCGTTGCACTGTCGGAGGGGCAGTACTGAGGGAGTGCTGCACTGTCGGAGGGGCAGTACTGAGGGAGCGCTGCACTGTTGGAGGGGCAGTACTGAGGGAGCGCTGCACTGTCGGAGGGTCAGTACTGAGGGAGGGCTGCACTGTTGGAGGGTCAGTACTGAGGGAGCGCTGCACTGTTGGAGGGGCAGTACTGAGGGAGGGCTGCACTGTTGGAGGGTCAGTACTGAGGGAGCGCTGCACTGCCGGAGGGGCAGTACTGAGGGAGGGCTGCACTGTCGGAGGGGCAGTACTGAGGGAGCACTGCACAGTCGGAGGGGCAGTACTGAGGGAGCGCCGCATTGTCAGAGGGGCAGTACTGAGGGAGCACTGCACTTTTGAAGGGGCAGCACTGAGGGAGGGCTGCACTGTCGAAGGGTCAGTACTGAGGGAGGGCTGCACTGTTGTAGGGTCAGTACTGAGGGAGGGCTGCACTGTCAGAGGGGCAGCACTGAGGGAGGGCTGCACTGTCGGAGGGTCAGTACTGAGGGAGCGCTGCACTGTCGGAGGGGCAGTACTGAGGGAGTGCTGCACTGTCGGAGGGGCAGTACTGAGGGAGTGCTGCATTGTCGGAGGGGCAGTACTGAGGGAGCGCTGCACTGTCGGAGGGGCAGTACTGAGGGAGCGCTGCACTGTTGGAGGGGCAGTACTGAGGGACCGCTGCACTGTTGGAGGGTCAGTACTGAGGGAGGGCTGCACTGTTGGAGGGTCAGTACTGAGGGAGGGCTGCACTGTCGGAGGGTCAGTACTGAGGGAGGGCTGCACTGTTGGAGGGTCAGTACTGAGGGAGTGCTGCACTGTCAGAGGGGCAGCACTGAGGGAAGGCTGCACTGTCGCAGGGTCAGTACTGAGGGAGCGCTGCACTGTCAGAGGGGCAGTACTGAGGGAGCGCCGCACTGTCGGAGGGGCAGTACTGAGGGAGCGCCGCACTGTCGGAGGGGCAGTACTGAGGGAGCGCTGCACTGTCGGAGGGGCAGCACTGAGGGAGGGCTGCACTGTCGGAGGGTCAGTACTGAGGGAGCGTTGCACTGTTGGAGGGGCAGTACTGAGGGAGCACTGCACTGTCGGAGGGGCAGTACTGAGGGAGTGCTGCACTGTCGGAGGGGCAGTACTGAGGAAGCACTGCACTGTCAGAGGTGCCATCTTTCAGGTGAGACGTTAAACCGAGGCAGAGGCCCCGTCTGCCGTCTCAGGTGGCTGTAGAAAATCCCATGGTGCTACTTTAGTATGAGCAGGGGAGATCTCACAGTGTGCCGGCCAACACTTGTCTCTCACTACACATAATTAAAACAGATGACCTGCTGATTTCTGTCATTGCTGTTTGTGCTCTGAGCCAAACATCTGCTGCATTTCTTACATTACAACACTTGAGAGTCAACCCCGTTGGTGTGGGACTGGAGTCACACACAGGCCCAGACCGGGTAAGGACGGCAGATTTCCTTCCCTAAAGGACATCAGTGAACCAGTTGCGCTTTTACAATAATTTGATAGCTTCATGGTCACTTTTAATGATCCCAGCTCCTTACTTCCAGATTGTATTTAACTGAATTCAAATTCTCAAACAGCCACAGTGGGATTTGAATGTAAACAGATCCCAGGCCACAGCAGGGGACTGTGGTAAACCACTTTTATCGTTACACTATAGTTATCACTGTTGTATTGTTATCACCGTTATCACTGTTGTATCACGATACGAGGTCGCCTCTTGTCGCGCTGTTATACCTGGGCTGACCACCTCCGACTCCGCCCATGGCTCCACCTACCTGCCCAGGTATAAAGGTAGTCGACTGGCTGGTATTCCTCCTTGTTGGACCCGATCACCCACGAGGGTGGGCTCTGTTATTTAGTCAATAAAAACCTTTAGTTACGTTCCTAACTCGTCGCTTTTTATTGGACGAATTGATAGGTATATCAATTTTATTGACTAAATTTTAAAGATGTCTACTACTGGCCAGCCAGAAGCCCTCCCAGAAGCACAGCCACACCAGCCGGCTTGGCTGCAAGCCCTCAAACCACCGTACCTGGATCTAAACCCACAGGCAGCAAACGCAGCCCTCAACTTCAAACACTGGCTGGACTGCTTCGAATCCTACCTGGAAGAATCCGGCGCCCCGCAGAGATCCAAACTAAGACTTCTGAACGCCCAAGCGAGCCCGAGAGTATACGCACTCATACAGGACACGACTACGTACGAGGCCGCTATCAACCTACTGAAACAGCAGTACCGCAGCCCGGTAAATTACATGTACACCAGGCACCTCCTAAGATCCCGCCCGCAACAGCCAGGAGAGTCTGTAGCTGAATTTTTACGGGCGCTAAGAGCACTCGGCAGGAACTGTGACTTTAAAGCGGTGACGGCTGTTGAAAATACGGAAGATAATATCCGCGATGCCTTTGTGAAAGGCCTACGGTCCGACTACTCACGGCAAAGACTGCTTGAAGCTAAAGACCTCGACCTGGACAAAGCTGAAGCCCTCGCTCTCTCCCTGGAGGTGGCCCATCAGGACCAGGAGGCGTTTTCCAGGTACTGCTCGCGACCCTGGGACTCGGGCCCGACCCCTACCGCAATACCCTTCGCAGCGCCGCCCCCGGGACCTACCTCAGCGTCGGCGTCCCGGACCCGACCGGGCCCGCCACCCCCGGTACCGGCTCCGACATCGGGCACCCGCGATCGGGCCGCCGGCTGCTTCTTTTGCGGCCAGGAGAAGCACCCGAGGTCGCGCTGCCCAGCCAGGAACTCTACCTGCACAACCTGCAGGAAGAAAGGCCATTTCTCTAAGGCCTGCAGGAGCGGATCTTCAGAGGCCAGCAGTGCCTCATGCGAACTGTGGGGGCGGCCATCTTCTTTCACGGCAACTGAGGCCAGTATCCCCACACGTGAGTCATGGGGGCGGCCATCTTTGATCAAGGCAACCGACCCCAATAGTGCCTCATGTGAGTTATGGGGGCAGCCATCTTCTCCGCCATTTTGTCCTACCTCGTGGGAGACGCCATTTTACCCACCACGCCCGACTGCCACCGGGCCCCCGGACCCGACGACCGCCTCGCCCGCAGACGACAACGACTCGCTTACCTACACGCTAGCCTCCGTCACTCTGGATCAAGCCCGCCCACACCACCTGTCCAAGTCGATGATGGACATCAAAGTAAACGGCCACGCCACGACCTGCCTGTTCGACAGTGGAAGCACGGAGAGCTTCATCCACCCAGACACGGTGAGCCACTACTCCCTCCCTGTCCTGCCAACGCGCAACCGAATCTCGATGGCATCGAGGTCCCACGCCACGGACATTAGCGGCTACTGTGCTGTGACCTTGTCGGTTAAGGGTACAGAGTATAAAAACTTTAAACTCCTCGTCCTCCCCCAGCTCTGCGCTGCCGTCCTACTAGGGCTGGACTTCCAATCCCACCTCCAAAGTGTAACCCTAGCATACGGTGGACCCCTCCCCCCACTCACAGTCGACAACCAGCGAAGGTTAAACCGCCCACCGCGTAACACCTGCAGCCTATCCACCCTCAAGGTGCCGCCACCTTCCCTGTTCGCTAACCTCACCCCCGACTGCAAACCCGTCGCTACCAAGAGCAGGCGGTACAGCGCTGGGGACAGAGCTTTCATTAGCTCTGAGGTGCAGCGTCTCCTGAAGGAGGGCATCATCGAGGGGAGCAACAGCCCCTGGCGTGCCCAGGTCGTGGTCGTTAAGACCGGCGATAAAAATCGCCTGGTCATCGACTACAGCCAGACCATAAACAGATACACCCAGCTGGACGCATACCCCCTTCCCCGCATATCTGACATGGTCAATCAGATTGCACAATACCGCGTATTCTCGACCATCGACCTTAAGTCGGCCTACCACCAACTCCCTATCCACCCCGAGGACCGCCAGTACACCGCCTTCGAGGCGAATGGGCGCCTATACCACTTCCTTAGGGTCCCCTTCGGTGTCACCAACGGGGTCTCGGTCTTCCAAAGGGAGATGGACCGGATGGTTGACCAGAACGGACTGCAGGCCACATTCCCCTACCTAGATAACGTCACCATCTGCGGCCGCGACCGGCAGGACCACGACGTGAATCTGGAGAAATTCCTCCGTACAGCCCAACGGCTGAACCTCACCTACAATAAGGAGAAATGTGTGTTTAACACCTCGCGCCTTGCCATCCTTGGCTGTGTAGTAGAGAACGGACTCATCGGCCCCGACCCCGAAAGAATGCGCCCCCTCATGGAGCTACCCCTCCCCCACTGCCCTAAGGCACTTAAGAGAACCCTGGGGCTCTTCGCCTACTATGCCCAATGGGTGCCCAATTATGCGGACAAAGCCAGACCCCTCATGAAGTCCACATCCTTCCCCCTTACGGAGGAAGCGTGCGCAGCCTTCTCCCTCATTAAGGGAGACATTGCCAAGGCCACTATGCACGCAGTGGATGAGTCCATCCCCTTCCAAGTCGAGAGCGATGCATCCGACTTCGCCCTAGCCGCCACCCTTAACCAGGAGGGGAGACCGGTGGCCTTCTTCTCAAGGACCCTACAGGGCCCTGAGATCCGACACTCGTCGGTCGAGAAGGAGGCCCAGGCGATTGTGGAGGCGGTACGACGCTGGAGGCACTACCTGGCAGGCAAACGATTTACCCTCCTTACCGACCAACGTTCGGTCGCTTTTATGTTTAATAACAAGCTGAGGGGCAAAATCAAGAATGACAAGATCTTGAGGTGGAGAATCGAGCTCTCCACCTACGATTATGATATCTTGTACCGGCCAGGTAAGCTGAACGAACCCCCCGATGCTCTGTCACGAATTACATGCGCCAGCGCGCAAAGTGATAGACTTCAGACCCTCCACAACGACCTCTGCCACCCCGGGGTCACCAGACTTTACCACTTCATTAAGGCCCGCAACCTGCCCTACTCCATCGAGGAGGTCAGGACCATAACCAGGAACTGCCAGACCTGCGCCGAGTGCAAACCGCACTTCTTTAGGCCGGACAGAGCAAGCCTGATCAAGGCCACCCGCCCCTTCGAGCGCCTGAGCATCGACTTTAAGGGGCCCCTCCCGTCCTCTGACCGTAATGTGTACTTCCTCAACATTGTTGATGAGTACTCCCGTTTCCCCTTTGCCTTCCCCTGCCCAGACATGACCAGTACCACGGTCATTAAATGCCTGAACGACCTCTTCGCCTTGTTCGGGTTCCCAAACTATATACATAGTGACCGGGGCTCCTCTTTCATGAGCGAGGAACTCCGTCAGTTCCTACTAGCGAGAGGTATTGCAGCAAGTAGGACCACCAGCTACAACCCCCAAGGGAACGGCCAGGTGGAAAGAGAGAACGCGACGGTATGGAAGGCCGTCCTCTTAGCCTTAAAGTCTAAGGGCCTCCCAACCTCCCGCTGGCAGGAAGTCCTCCCGACAGCGCTGCACTCCATCCGGTCACTACTTTGCACTGCCGTTAACGCCACCCCCCATGAACGAATGTTTGTTTTCCCCAGGAAGTCGACTACGGGAACCACTCTACCAACCTGGCTGACCTCTCCGGGGCCCGTCTTGCTGCGAAAGCACGTGAGGGCCCATAAAACAGACCCCCTGGTCGAGAGGGTGAACCTCCTGCACGCCAACCCCCAGTACGCCTACGTGGCTTACCCAGACGGGCGGGAGGACACTGTCTCCTTACGAGACCTCGCACCCTCGGGCACTCCGGAGACACCACCTTTACCCCCCCCCACCACCCCCCCAATTCCAGCCCAGGTAGACGGCATGCCGGAACCCCACGAGCCTTCGCCGACCACGCAGACACCAGCACTAACACCGGATAATGCAGCACCGCCGCTGCGACGATCGGAGAGGCTTACGAGGCCTCCGGACAGACTGACATACCAGAACTGGTAGTACACTTCACCCCGCCGGACTCAAATCTAAACAAGGGGTGAATGTGGTAAACCACTTTTATCGTTACACTATAGTTATCACTGTTGTATTGTTATCACCGTTATCACTGTTGTATCACGATACGAGGTCGCCTCTTGTCGCGCTGTTATACCTGGGCTGACCACCTCCGACTCCGCCCATGGCTCCACCTACCTGCCCAGGTATAAAGGTAGTCGACTGGCTGGTATTCCTCCTTGTTGGACCCGATCACCCACGAGGGTGGGCTCTGTTATTTAGTCAATAAAAACCTTTAGTTACGTTCCTAACTCGTCGCTTTTTATTGGACGAATTGATAGGTATATCAGGGACTTCACCCAGTGTCCTGGTCAACATTTGTATGATAAGACCTCTGTATCAAACCCGTGCTGTACCTGCCCTGGGAGTGTTTGATGGGACAGTGTAGAGGCAGCTTTACTCTGTATCTAACCCGTGCTGTACCTGCCCTGGGAGTGTTTGATGGGACAGTGTAGAGGGAGCTTTACTCTGTATCTAACCCGTGCTGTATCTGCCCTGGGAGTGTTTCATGGGACAGTGTAGAGGGAGCTTTACTCTATATCTAACCCGTGCTGTACCTGCCCTGGGAGTGTTTGATGGGACAGTGTAGAGGGAGCTTTACTCTGTATCTAACCCGTGCTGTACCTGCCCTGGGAGTGTTTGATGGGACAGTGTAGAGGGAGCTAACTCTGTATCTAACCCGTGCTGTGCCTGCCCTGGGAGTGTTTGATGAGACAGTGCAGAGGGAGCTTCAATCTGTATCGAACCTGTGCTGTACCTGCCCTGGGAGTGTTTGATGGGACAGTGTAGAGGGAGCTTTACTCTGTATCTAACCCGTGCTGTCCCTGCCCTGGGAGTGTTTGATGGGACAGTGTAGAGCGAGCTTTACTCTGTATCTAACCCATGCTGTACCTGCCCTGGGAGTGTTTGATGGGACAGTATAGAGGGAGCTTTACTCTGTATCTAACCCGTGCTGTTCCTGCCCTGGGAGTGTTTGATGGGACAGTGTAGAGGGAGCTTTACTCTGTATCTAACCCGTGCAGTACCTGCCCTGGGAGTGTTTGATGGGACAGTGTAGAGGGAGCTTTACTCTGTATCTAACCCGTGCTGTACCTGCCCTGGGAGTGTTTGATGGGACAGTGTAGAGGGAGCTTTACTTTGTATCTAACCCGCGCTGTACCTGCCCTGGGAGTGTTTGACGGGAGAGTGTAGAGGGAGCTTTACTCTATATCTAACCCGTGCTGTACCTGCATTGGGAGTGTTTGATGGGACAGTGTCGAGGGTGCTTTATTCTGTATCTAATCCGTGCTGCTCCTGCCCTTGGAGCATTTGATGGGACAGTGTAGTGGGGGCTTTATTCTGTATCTAACCTGTGCTGTACCTGCCCTGGGAGCATATGATGGGACAGTGTAGAGGGGGCTTTATTTTGTATCTAACCTGTGCTGTACCTGCCCTGGGAGCATTTGATGGGACAGTATAGCGGGAGCTTTGCTCTGTATCTAACCTGTGCTGTACCTGCCCTGGGAGTGTTTGATGGGACAGTGTAGAGGGGGCTTTACTCTGTATCTATCCCGTGCTGTACCTGCCCTGGGAGTGCGTGATGGGACAGTGTAGAGGGAGCTTTACTCTGTATCTATCCTGCGCTGTACCTGCCCTGGGAGTGTTTGATGGGACAGTGTAGAGGGAGCTTTACTCTGCATCTAACCCGTGCTGTACCTGCCCTGGGAGTGTTTGATGGGACAGTGTAGAGGGAGCTTTACTTTGTATCTAACCCGCGCTGTACCTGCCCTGGGAGTGTTTGACGGGAGAGTGTAGAGGGAGCTTTACTCTATATCTAACCCGTGCTGTACCTGCATTGGGAGTGTTTGATGGGACAGTGTCGAGGGTGCTTTATTCTGTATCTAATCCGTGCTGCTCCTGCCCTTGGAGCATTTGATGGGACAGTGTAGTGGGGGCTTTATTCTGTATCTAACCTGTGCTGTACCTGCCCTGGGAGCATATGATGGGACAGTGTAGAGGGGGCTTTATTTTGTATCTAACCTGTGCTGTACCTGCCCTGGGAGCATTTGATGGGACAGTATAGCGGGAGCTTTGCTCTGTATCTAACCTGTGCTGTACCTGCCCTGGGAGTGTTTGATGGGACAGTGTAGAGGGGGCTTTACTCTGTATCTATCCCGTGCTGTACCTGCCCTGGGAGTGCGTGATGGGACAGTGTAGAGGGAGCTTTACTCTGTATCTATCCTGCGCTATACCTGCCCTGGGAGTGTTTGATGGGACAGTGTAGAGGGAGCTTTACTCTGCATCTAACCCGTGCTGTACCTGCCCTGGGAGTGTTTGATGGGACAGTGTAGAGGGAGATTTACTCTGTATCAAACCCGTGCTGTACCTGCCCTGGGAGTGTTTGATGGGACAGTGTAGAGGGAGCTTTACTCTGTATCAAACCTGTGCTGTACCTGCCCTGGGAGTGTTTGATGGGACAGTGTAGAGGGAGCTTTACTCTGTATCAAACCTGTGCTGTACCTGCCCTGGGAGTGTTTGATGGGACAGTGCAGAGGGAGCTTTACTCTGTATCTAACCCGTGCTGTATCTGCCCTGGGAGTGTTTGATGGAACAATGTAGAGGGAGCTTTACTCTGTATCTAACCCGTGCTGTATCTGCCCTGGGAGTGTTTGATGGGACAGTGTAGAGGGAGCTTTACTCTGTATCTAACCCGTGCTGTATCTGCCCTGGGAGTGTTTGATGGGACAGTGTAGATGGAGCTTTGCTCTGTATCTAAACCGTGCTGTACCTGCCCTGGGAGTGTTTGATGGGACAGTGTAGAGGGAGCTTTACCCTGTATCTAACCCGTGCTGTACCTGCTCTGGGAGTGTTTGATGGGACAGTGTAGAGGGAGCTTTACTCTGTATCGAACCCTTTTGTACCTGCCCTGGGAGTGTTTGATGGGATAGTTTAGAGGGAGCTTTACTCTGTATCTAACACGTGCTGTACCTGCCCTGGGAGTGTTTGATGGAACAGTGTAGAGGGAGCTTTACTCTGTATCTAACCCGTGCTGTACCTGCCCTGGGAGTGTTTGATGGGACAGTGTAGAGGGAGCTTTACTCTGTATCTAACCCGTGCTGTAACTGCCCTGTGAGTGTTTGATGGGACAGTGTAGAGGGAGCTTTACTCTGTATCTAACCCGTGCTGTACCTGCCCTGGGAGTGTTTGATGGGACAGTGTAGAGGGAGCTTACTCTGTATCTAACCCGTGCTGCACCTGCACTGGGAGTGTTTGATGGGACAGTGTAGAGGGAGCTTTACCCTGTATCTAACCCGTGCTGTACCTGCCCTGGGAGTGTTTGATGGGACAGTATAGAGGGAGCTTTACTCTGTTTCTAACCCGTGCTGTACCTGCCGTGGGAGTGTTTGATGGGACAGTGTAGAGGGAGCTTTACTCTGTATCTAACCTGTGCTGTACCTGCCCTGGGAGTGTTTGATGGGACAGTATAGAGGGAGATTTACTCTGTATCTAACCCGTGCTGTGCCTGCCCTGGGAGTGTTTGATGAGACAGTGCAGAGGGAGCTTGAATCTGCATCTAACCTGTGCTGTACCTGCCCTGGGAGTGTTTGATGGGACAGTGCAGAGGGAGCTTTACTCTGTATCTAACCCGTGCTGTCCCTGCCCTGGGAGTGTTTGATGGGACAGTGTAGAGCGAGCTTTACTCTGTATCTAATCCGTGCTGTACCTGCCCTGGGAGTGTTTGATGGGACAGTATAGAGGGAGCTTTACTCTGTATCTAACCCGTGCTGTTCCTGCCCTGGGAGTGTTTGATGGGACAGTGTAGAGGGAGCTTTACTCTGTATCTAACCCGTGCAGTACCTGCCCTGGGAGTGTTTGATGGGACAGTGTAGAGGGAGCTTTACTCTGTATCTAACCCGTGCTGTACCTGCCCTGGGAGTGTTTGATGGGACAGTGTAGAGGGAGCTTTACTCTGTATCTAACCCGTGCTGTACCTGCCCTGGGAGTGTTTGATGGGACAGTGTAGAGGGAGCTTTACTCTGTATCGAACCCGTGCTGTACCTGCCCTAGGAGTATTTGATGGGACAGTGTAGAGGGAGCTTTATTCTGTATCTAACCCGTGCTGCACCTGCCCTGGGAGTGTTTGATGGGGACAGTGTAGAGGGAGCTTTACTCTGTATCTAACCCATGCTATACCTGCCCTGGGAGTGTTTGATGGGACGGTGTAGAGGGAGCTTTACTCTGTATCTAACCCATGCTGTACCTGCCCTGGGAGTGTTTGATGGGATCGCGTGGAGGGTGCTTTACTCTGTATCTAACACGTGCTGTACCTGCCCTGGGAGTGTTTGATGGAACAGTGTAGAGGGAGCTTTACTCTGTATCTAACCCGTGCTGTACCTGCCCTGGGAGTGTTTGATGGGACAGTGTAGAGGGAGCTTTACTCTGTATCTAACCCGTGCTGTAACTGCCCTGTGAGTGTTTGATGGGACAGTGTAGAGGGAGCTTTACTCTGTATCTAACCCGTGCTGTACCTGCCCTGGGAGTGTTTGATGGGACAATGTAGAGGGAGCTTACTCTGTATCTAACCCGTGCTGCACCTGCACTGGGAGTGTTTGATGGGACAGTGTAGAGGGAGCTTTACCCTGTATCTAACCCGTGCTGTACCTGCCCTGGGAGTGTTTGATGGGACAGTATAGAGGGAGCTTTACTCTGTATCTAACCCGTGCTGTACCTGCCCTGGGAGTGTTTGATGGGACAGTGTAGAGGGAGCTTACTCTGTATCTAACCCGTGCTGCACCTGCACTGGGAGTGTTTGATGGGACAGTGTAGAGGGAGCTTTACCCTGTATCTAACCCGTGCTGTACCTGCCCTGGGAGTGTTTGATGGGACAGTATAGAGGGAGCTTTACTCTGTTTCTAACCCGTGCTGTACCTGCCGTGGGAGTGTTTGATGGGACAGTGTAGAGGGAGCTTTACTCTGTATCTAACCCGTGCTGTACCTGCCCTGGGAGTGTTTGATGGGACAGTATAGAGGGAGCTTTACTCTGTATCTAACCCGTGCTGTGCCTGCCCTGGGAGTGTTTGATGAGACAGTGCAGAGGGAGCTTGAATCTGCATCTAACCTGTGCTGTACCTGCCCTGGGAGTGTTTGATGGGACAGTGCAGAGGGAGCTTTACTCTGTATCTAACCCGTGCTGTCCCTGCCCTGGGAGTGTTTGATGGGACAGTGTAGAGCGAGCTTTACTCTGTATCTAATCCGTGCTGTACCTGCCCTGGGAGTGTTTGATGGGACAGTATAGAGGGAGCTTTACTCTGTATCTAACCCGTGCTGTTCCTGCCCTGGGAGTGTTTGATGGGACAGTGTAGAGGGAGCTTTACTCTGTATCTAACCCGTGCAGTACCTGCCCTGGGAGTGTTTGATGGGACAGTGTAGAGGGAGCTTTACTCTGTATCTAACCCGTGCTGTACCTGCCCTGGGAGTGTTTGATGGGACAGTGTAGAGGGAGCTTTACTCTGTATCTAACTCGTGCTGTACCTGCCCTGGGAGTGTTTGATGGGACAGTGTAGAGGGAGCTTTACTCTGTATCGAACCCGTGCTGTACCTGCCCTAGGAGTATTTGATGGGACAGTGTAGAGGGAGCTTTACTCTGTATCTAACCCGTGCTGCACCTGCCCTGGGAGTGTTTGATAGGGACAGTGTAGAGGGAGCTTTACTCTGTATCTAACCCATGCTATACCTGCCCTGGGAGTGTTTGATGGGACGGTGTAGAGGGAGCTTTACTCTGTATCTAACCCATGCTGTACCTGCCCTGGGAGTGTTTGATGGGATCGCGTGGAGGGTGCTTTACTCTGTATCTAACCCATGCTGTACCTGCCCTGGGAGTGTTTGATGGGACAGTGTAGAGGGAGCTTTACTCTGTATCTAACCCATGCTGTACCTGCCCTGGGAGTGTTTGATGGGACAGTGTAGAGGGAGCTTTACTCTGTATCTAACCCATGCTGTACCTACCCTGGGAGTGTTTGATGGGACAGTGTAGAGGGAGCTTTACTCTGTATTTAACCCGTGCTGTACCTGCCCTGGGAGTGTTTGATGGGACAGTGTAGAGGGAGCTTTACTCTGTATCTAACCCGTGCTGTACCTGCCCTGGGAGTGTTTGATGGAACAGTGTAGAGGGAGCTTTACTCTGTATCTAACCCGTGCTGTACCTGCCCTGGGAGTGTTTGATGGGACAGTGTAGAGGGAGCTTTACTCTGTATCTAACCCGTGCTGTACCTGCCCTGTGAGTGTTTGATGGGACAGTGTAGAGGAAGCTTTACCCTGTATCTAACCCATGCTGTACCTGCCCTGGACTTGTTTGATGGGATAGTGCAGAGGCAGCTTTACCCTGTATCTAACCCATGCTGTACTTGCCCTGGGTTTGTTTGATGAGACAGTGTAGAGGGAGCTTTACTTTGTATCTAACCCGTGCTGTACCTGCCATGGGAGTGTTTGATGGGACAGTGTAGAGGGAGCTTTACTCTATATCTAACCAGTGCTGTACCTGCATTGGGAGTGTTTGATGGGACAGTGTAGACGGTGCTTTATTCAGTATCTAATCCGTGCTGCTCCTGCCCTTGGAGCATTTGATGGGACAGTGTAGAGGGAGCTTTACTCTGTATCTAACCCGTGCTTTACCTGCCCTGGGAGTGTTTGATGGGGGACAGTGTAGAGGGAGCTTTACTCTGTATCTATCCCGTGCTGTACCTGCCCTGGGAGTGCGTGATGGGACAGTGTAGAGGGAGCTTTACTCTGTATCTATCCTGTGCTGTACCTGCCCTGGGAGTGTTTGATGGGACAGTGTAGAGGGAGCTTTACTCTGTATCTAACCCGTGCTGTACCTGCCCTGGGAGTGATTGATGGGACAGTGTAGAGGGAGCTTTACTCTGTATCTAACCCATGCTGTACCTGCCCTGGACTTGTTTGATGGGACAGTGCAGAGGCAGCTTTACCCTGTATCTAAGCCATGCTGTACTTGCCCTGGGTTTGTTTGATGAGACAGTGTAGAGGGAGCTTTACTTTGTATCTAACCTGTGCTGTACCTGCCCTGGGAGTGTTTGACGGGAGAGTGTAGAGGGAGCTTTACTCTATATCTAACCCGTGCTGTACCTGCATTGGGAGTGTTTGATGGGACAGTGTCGAGGGTGCTTTATTCTGTATCTAATCCGTGCTGCTACTGCCCTTGGAGCATTTGATGGGACAGTGTAGTGGGGGCTTTATTCTGTATCTAACCTGTGCTGTACCTGCCCTGGGAGCATATGATGGGACAGTGTAGAGGGGGCTTTGTTTTGTATCTAACCTGTGCTGTACCTGCCCTGGGAGCATTTGATGGGACAGTGTAGCGAGAGCTTTGCTCTGTATCTAACTTGTGCTGTACCTGCCCTGGGAGTGTTTGATGGGACAGTGTAGAGGGGGCTTTACTCTGTATCTATCCCGTGCTGTACCTGCCCTGGGAGTGCGTGATGGGACAGTGTAGAGGGAGCTTTACTCTGTATCTATCCTGCGCTGTACCCGCCCTGGGAGTGTTTGATGGGACAGTGTAGAGGGAGCTTTACTCTGTATCTAACCCGTGCTGTACCTGCCCTGGGAGTGTTTGATGGGACAGTGTAGGGGGAGGTTTACTCTGTATCTAACCCGTGCTGTACCTGCCCTGGGAGTGTTTGATGGGACAGTGTAGAGGGAGCTTTACTCTGTATCAAACCCGTGCTGTACCTGCCCTGGGAGTGTTTGATGGGACAGTGTAGAGGGAGCTTTACTCTGTATCAAACCCGTGCTGTACCTGCCCTGGGACTGTTTGATGGGACAGTGTAGAGGGAGCTTTACTCTGTATCTATCCCGTGCTGTACCTGCCCTGGGAATGTTTGATGGGACAGTGCAGAGGGAGCTTTACTCTGTATCTAACCCGTGCTGTATCTGCCCTGGGAGTGTTTGATGGAACAATGTAGAGGAAGCTTTACTCTGTATCTAACCCGTGCTGTATCTGCCCTGGGAGTGTTTGATGGGACAGTGTAGAGGGAGCTTTACTCTGTATCTAACCCGTGCTGTATCTGTCCTGGGAGTGTTTGATGGGACAGTGTAGATGGAGCTTTGCTCTGTATCTAACCCGTGCTGTACCTGCCCTGGGAGTGTTTGATGGGACAGTGTAGAGGGAGCTTTACCCTGTATCTAACCCGTGCTGTACCTGCCCTGGGAGTGTTTGATGGGAGAGTGTAGAGGGAGCTTTACTCTGTATCTAACCCATGCTATACCTGCCCTGGGAGTGTTTGATGGGACGGTGTAGAGGGAGCTTTACTCTGTATCTAACCCATGCTGTACCTGCCCTGGGCGTGTTTGATGGGACAGTGTAGAGGGAGCTTTACTCTGTATCTAACCCATGCTGTACCTGCTCTGGGAGTGTTTGATGGGACAGTGTAGAGGGAGCTTTACTCTGTATCGAACCCTTCTGTACCTGCCCTGGGAGTGTTTGATGGGATAGTGTAGAGGGAGCTTTACTCTGTATCTAACACGTGCTGTACCTGCCCTGGGAGTGTTTGATGGGACAGTGTAGAGGGAGCTTTACTCTGTAACTATCCCATGCTGTACCTGCCCTGGACTTGTTTGATGGGATAGTGCAGAGGCAGCTTTACCCTGTATCTGAGCCATGCTGTACTTGCCCTGGGTTTGTTTGATGAGACAGTGTAGAGGGAGCTTTACTTTGTATCTAACCCGTGCTGTACCTGCCCTGGGAGTGTCTGACGGGAGAGTGTAGAGGGAGCTTTACTCTATATCTAACCCGTGCTGTACCTGCATTGGGAGTGTTTGATGGGTCAGTGTCGAGGGTGCTTTATTCTGTATCTAATCCGTGCTGCTCCTGCCCTTGGAGCATTTGATGGGACAGTGTAGTGGGGGCTTTATTCTGTATCTCACCTGTGCTGTACCTGCCCTGGGAGCATATGATGGGACAGTGTAGAGGGGGCTTTATTTTGTATCTAACCTGTGCTGTACCTGCCCTGGGAGCATTTGATGGGACAGTGTAGCGGGAGCTTTGCTCTGTATCTAACCTGTGCTGTACCTGTCCTGGGAGTGTTTGATGGGACAGTGTAGAGGGGGCTTTACTCTGTATCTATCCCGTGCTGTACCTGCCCTGGGAGTGCATGATGGGACAGTGTAGAGGGAGCTTTACTCTGTATCTATCCTGCGCTGTACCTGCCCTGGGAGTGTTTGATGTGACAGTGTAGAGGGAGCTTTACTCTGTATCTAACTCGTGCTGTACCTGCCCTGGGAGTGTTTGATGGGACAGTGTAGGGGGAGGTTTACTCTGTATCTAACCCGTGCTGTACCTGCCCTGGGAGTGTTTGATGGGACAGTGTAGAGGGAGCTTTACTCTGTATCAAACCCGTGCTGTACCTGCCCTGGGAGTGTTTGATGGGACAGTGTAGAGGGAGCTTTACTCTGTATCAAACCCGTGCTGTACCTGCCCTGGGAGTGTTTGATGGGACAGTGTAGAGGGAGCTTTACTCTGTATCTATCCCGTGCTGTACCTGCCCTGGGAATGTTTGATGGGACAGTGCAGAGGGAGCTTTACTCTGTATCTAACCCGTGCTGCATCTGCCCTGGGAGTGTTTGATGGAACAATGTAGAGGGAGCTTTACTCTGTATCTAACCCGTGCTGTATCTGCCCTGGGAGTGTTTGATGGGACAGTGTAGAGGGAGCTTTACTCTGTATCTAACCCGTGCTGAATCTGCCCTGGGAGTGTTTGATGGGACAGTGTAGATGGAGCTTTGCTCTGTATCTAACCCGTGCTGTACCTGCCCTGGGAGTGTTTGATGGGACAGTGTAGAGGGAGCTTTACCCTGTATCTAACCCGTGCTGTACCTGCCCTGGGAGTGTTTGATGGGACAGTGTAGAGGGAGCTTTACTCTGTATCTAACCTATGCTATACCTGCCCTGGGAGTGTTTGATGGGACGGTGTAGAGGGAGCTTTACTCTGTATCTAACCCTTGCTGTACCTGCCCTGGGCGTGTTTGATGGGACAGTGTAGAGGGAGCTTTACTCTGTATCTAACCCATGCTGTACCTGCTCTGGGAGTGTTTGATGGGACAGTGTAGAGGGAGCTTTACTCTGTATCGAACCCTTCTTTACCTGCCCTGGGAGTGTTTGATGGGATCGTGTAGAGGGAGCTTTACTCTGTATCTAACATGTGCTGCACCTGCCCTGGGAGTGTTTGATGGAACAGTGTAGAGGGAGCTTTACTCTGTATCTAACCCGTGCTGTACCTGCCCTGGGAGTGTTTGATGGGACAGTGTAGAGGGAGCTTTACTCTGTATCTAACCCGTGCTGTAACTGCCCTGTGAGTGTTTGATGGGACAGTGTAGAGGGAGCTTTACTCTGTATCTAACCCATGCTGTACCTGCCCTGGACTTGTTTGATGGGATAGTGCAGAGGCAGCTTTACCCTGTATCTAACCCGTGCTGTACCTGCCCTGGGAATGTTTGATGGGACAGTGTAGAGGGAGCTTTACTCTATATCTAACCCGTGCTGTACCTGCATTGGGAGTGTTTGATGGGACAGTGTTGAGGGTGCTTTATTCTGTATCTAATCCGTGCTGCTCCTGCCCTTGGAGCATTTGATGGGACAGTGTAGTGGGGGCTTTATTTTGTATCTAACCTGTGCTGTACCTGCCCTGGGAGCATTTGATGGGACAGTGTAGCGGGAGCTTTACTCTGTATCTACCCTGTGCTTTCCCTGCCCTGGGAGTGTTTGATGGGACAGTGTAGAGGGGGCTTTACTCTGTGTCTATCCCGTGCTGTACCTGCCCTGGGAGTGCGTGATGGGACAGTGTAGAGGGAGCTTTACTCTGTATCTATCCTGTGCTGTACCTGCCCTGGGAATGTTTGAAGGGACAGTGTAGAGGGAGCTTTACTCTGTATCTAAACCGTGCTGCACCTGCCCTGGGAGTGTTTGATGGGACAGTGTAGAGGGAGCTTTACTCTGTGTCTAACCCATGCTATACCTGCCCTGGGAGTGTTTGATGGGACGGTGTAGAGGGAGCTTTACTCTGTATCTAACCCATGCTGTACCTGCCCTGGGAGTGTTTGATGGGACAGTGTAGAGGGAGCTTTACTCTGTATCTAACCCATGCTGTACCTGCCCTGGGAGTGTTTGATGGGACAGTGTAGAGGGAGCTTTACTCTGTATCTAACCCGTGCTGTACCTGCCCTGGGAGTGTTTGATGGGACAGTGTAGAGGGAGCTTTGCTCTGTATCTAACCCGTGCTGTACCTGCCCTAGGAGTGTTTGATGGAACAGTGTAGAGGGAGCTTTACTCTGTATCTGAACCGTGCTGTACCTGCCCTGTGAATGTTTGATGGGACAGTGTAGAGGGAGCTTTACTCTGTATCTAACCCATGCTGTACCTGCCTTGGCTTGTTTGATGGGATAGTGCAGAGGCAGCTTTACCCTGTATCTAACCCATGCTGTACTTGCCCTGGGTTTGTTTGATGAGACAGTGTAGAGGCAGCTTTACTTTGTATCTAACCCGTGCTGTACCTGCCCTGGGAGTGTTTGATGGGACAGTGTAGAGGGAGCTTTACTCTATATCTAACCCGTGCTGTACCTGCATTGGGAGTGTTTGATGGGACAGTGTTGAGGGTGCTTTATTCTGTATCTAATCCGTGCTGCTCCTGCCCTTGGAGCATTTGATGGGACAGTGTAGTGGGGGCTTTATTCTGTATCTAACCTGTGCTGTACCTGCCCTGGGAGCATATGATGGGACAGTGTAGAGGGGGCTTTATTTTGTATCGAACCTTTGCTGTACCTGCCCTGGGAGCATTTGATGGGACAGTGTAGCGGGAGCTTTACTCTGTATCTACCCTGTGCTGTACCTGCCCTGGACTTGTTTGATGGGATAGTGCAGAGGCAGCTTTACCCTGTATCTAACCCATGCTGTACTTGCCCTGGGTTTGTTTGATGAGACAGTGTAGAGGGAGCTTTACTTTGTATCTAACCCGTGCTGTACCTGCCCTGGGAGTGTTTGATGGGACAGTGTAGAGGGAGCTTTACTCTATATCTAACCCGTGCTGTACCTGCATTGGGAGTGTTTGATGGGACAGTGTAGAGGGTGCTTTATTCTGTATCTAATCCGTGCTGCTCCTGCCCTTGGAGCATTTGATGGGACAGTGTAGTGGGGGCTTTATTCTGTATCTAACCTGTGCTGTACCTGCCCTGGGAGCATATGATGGGACAGTGTAGAGGGGGCTTTATTTTGTATCTAACCTGTGCTGTACCTGCCCTGGGAGCATTTGATGGGACAGTGTAGCGGGAGCTTTACTCTGTATCTAACCTGTGCTGTACCTGCCCTGGGAGTGTTTGATGGGACAGTGTAGAGGGGGCTTTACTCTGTATCTATCCCGTGCTGTACCTGCCCTGGGAGTGCGTGATGGGACAGTGTAGAGGGAGCTTTACTCTGTATCTATCCTATGCTGTACCTGCCCTGGGAGTGTTTGATGGGACAGTGTAGAGGGAGCTTTACTCTGTATCTAACCCGTGCTGTACCTGCCCTGGGAGTGTTTGATGGGACAGTGTAGAGGGGGCTTTACTCTGTATCTAACCCGTGCTGTACCTGCCCTGGGAGTGTTTGATGGGACGGTGTAGAGGGAGCTTTACTCTGTATCTCACCCATGCTGTACCTGCCCTGGGAGTGTTTGATGGGACAGTGTAGAGGGAGCTTTACTCTGTATCTAACCCGTGCTGTACCTGCCCTGGGAGTGTTTGATGGGACAGTGTAGAGGGAGCTTTACTCTGTATCTAACCCATGCTGTACCTGCCCTGGAAGTGTTTGATGGGACAGTGTAGAGGCAGCTTTACTCTGTATCTAACCCGTGCTGTACCTGCCCTGGGAGTGTTTGATGGGACAGTGTAGAGGGAGCTTTGCTCCGTATCTAACCCGTGCTGTACCTGCCCTGGGAGTGTTTGATGGAACAGTGTAGAGGGAGCTTTACTCTGTATCTAACCCGTGCTGTACCTGCCCTGGGAGTGTTTGATGGGACAGTGTAGAGGGAGCTTTACTCTGTATCTAACCCGTGCTGTACCTGCCCTGTGAGTGTTTGATGGGACAGTGTAGAGGGAGCTTTACTCTGTATCTAACCCATGCTCTACCTGCCCTGGACTTGTTTGATGGGATAGTGCAGAGGCAGCTTTACCCTGTATCTAACCCATGCTGTACTTGCCCTGGGTTTGTTTGATGAGACAGTGTAGAGGGAGCTTTACTTTGTATCTAACCCGTGCTGTACCTGCCCTGGGAGTGTTTGATGGGACAGTGTAGAGAGAGCTTTATTCTATATCTAACCCGTGCTGTACCTGCATTGGGAGTGTTTGATGGGACAGTGTAGAGGGTGCTTTATTCTGTATCTAATCCGTGCTGCTCCTGCCCTTGGAGCATTTGATGGGACAGTGTAGTGGGGGCTTTATTCTGTATCTAACCTGTGCTGTACCTGCCCTGGGAGCATATGATGGGACAGTGTAGAGGGGGCTTTATTTTGTATCTAACCTGTGCTGTACCTGCCCTGGGAGCATTTGATGGGACAGTGTAGCGGGAGCTTTACTCTTTATCTACCCTGTGCTGTATCTGCCCTGGGAGTGTTTGATGGGACAGTGTAGAGGGGGCTTTACTCTGTATCTATCCCGTGCTGTACCTGCCCTGGGAGTGCGTGATGGGACAGTGTAGAGGGAGCTTTACTCTGTATCTATCCTATGCTGTACCTGCCCTGGGAGTGTTTGATGGGACAGTGTGGAGGGAGCTTTACTCTGTATCTAACCCGTGCTGTACCTGCCCTGGGAGTGTTTGATGGGACAGTGTAGAGGGAGCTTTACTCTGTTTCTAACCCGTGCTGTACCTGCCCTGAGAGTGTTTGATGGGACAGTGTAGAGGGAGCTTTACTCTGTATCTATCCCGTGCTGTCCCTGCCCTGGGAGTGTTTGATGGGACAGTGTAGAGGGAGCTTTACTCTGTATCTAACCCGTGCTGTACCTGCCCTGGGAGTGTTTGATGGGACAGTGTAGAGGGAGCTTTACTCTGTATCTAACCCGTGCTGTACCTGCCCTGGGAGTGTTTGATGGGTGAGTGTTGTATCTCCAGGATCTAACATCCCTTATAACATTATACAAACTGCTGGTGGGTCCTGTATCTCGGGAGGCCCTTCTATTGCAGCTCTCATACACCTGGACAGGATAGAAGAAAAGGTTTACCGTCTGTCGTGTGTTCCCTCGCTCAGCTCTCAGCTCCAAGCTCTCTGAGGAGGTAGCTTGTAGATCCTGCTGCGGTCGCTGCTGGCTCTATTGATCTGCTGTCTTCTTTGTTCCTCTGAACCTTTCTCCCTTGTTTCTTGTCAGCTGAAAACACACCTTGTGACACATCTTTGCTCTTGTTGAATCCAAGGCTCATCACACCGTCTCCAACTCATTCTGTCCCCGAACCCCATACATGTAGAACTCCTCAACTTTCACAGTCTTCTCTCGCTCCTACAATCTTCAGCATTTTCAAACTCCAGACTTAGTGTCGACTAGTCACTAATTCTTGACTCCCCACCCCCGCCAATCATCTTCTCTCCTGCTCTTTACTATCCTGTCTATCCTGTACTGTGGACCTTAGCCCTTCAATTTAAGTTTCTCAATTCAAAAATACATCACAGCCGAGAATGGTCAATGGTCATTTCTGCACCTTGGGCCTCTGCCTCCTGACTTGCCCTGGAACTGGAGTGAACTTGGCCCTCCTCTCAGTTGAGGTCGGATTGGGCTTGGGATTAATCACCGCCCTGGGTGAGCCAGTGCGTGGGAGAGCCATGACATCGATGGGCTGTGTAATCAGCACTGCTGCTCTGGGAAGGAGGGAGGAGAAATGGAGAGGAGGATGTTTAATTATTGAAGCTGATCAATATTAAAATGTCCATGAGGCTCGTCACACACAGGAGAAGAAGCAACTTGAGCAGGGATGTCTCTTCCAAGAACGCTCATCTGCTCAACTTAATGACAGTCTCGGAGCGCTGTAAGTAATCATTTTCAGTACCATACCCTGCCTCTCACTCGCTCTGTATATCAGGTAGAAGCCTGGGCCATTAAACTCTACAGGAATGTAAAACTGTGAGCACAGGAGCAGAGAGTAAATTCACCGATTCCGTGCTCACTGCAGGGGTCCTGACTCAGACAGGACTACAAGGCTCCAGCTCTGATTTTCTATCTGCACTCCTGTTCCACAGGACTGACATCCCTGACCCGACAAGCTCAAAAATCTATTGCAAAAAAATTAGAATCATAGCATCTTACAGCACAGAAGGAGGCCATTCGGCCCATCGTGCCTGTGCCGGCTCTTTGAACGAGCTCTCCAATTAGTCCCACTCCCCCGCTCTTTCCCCAGAGCCCTGCAAATTTCTCCTTTTCAAGTATTTATCCAATTCCCTTTTGAAAGTTACTATTGAATCTGCTCCCACCACCCTTCCAGGCAGTGCGTTCCAGATCTGTGTCCTCTGGTTACCGACCCTCCTGCCACTGGAAACAGCTTCTCCTTATTTACTCTATCAAAACCCTTCATAATTTTGAACACCTCTATCAAATCTCCCCTTAACCTTCTCTACTCTAAAGAGAACAATCCCAGGTTCTCCAGTCTCTCCACACAACTGAAGTTCCTCATCCCAGGTACCGTACTGGTCAATCTCCTCCGCACCCTTTGTAATTACAGTGCCACCTACAGCCTTTTAAGCGACACTCCCTCTCCATTTGTCCCAACTACCCTGTGAGAAAACTCGTCAACAAAACTGACGCTAGGTCATCACTCCGTCACTTCACATGCAGATGAACTCTGGTTTCTAAGAGTAAGTTATCTAGCACTCCCGTTGAGAGCGGACCCCCGCTGTGATCACGGAATGGGCACATTTACCCTCTGGTCCTGTGCTCCCAGTTTTGTCTTCATATTATTTTTTTTTTTGAAAGGCCTGTTACCCTGGACGTTTTCTCCTCCCTGGTGCCTCGGTCCTGTCACATGCGCCGGGAACAGTCTGTGCAATCGTTTCCCAGTCAGATTCGATGCCAGTCTCCAAACTTCCAGCAGGAGGCAGAGGAGAGCAACCAGGCCAGGCAGCCCCTTACTATTAAACTCTGTGCAGCACTGTGACTAACATCAAGGTCTCCAGGGGGTGGGAGTCCATTTGCTTTTCCCTGTCCACCCTGCCCACCCTATACATCTCTACCCGTCTCAACAGAGGTTGGCGAATCAGTGAGACTGAGGTGCTCGTCTGCGCAGTCACTACAGTTGTGCAGTGTGTTCAGGGATAAGATGCCTGAGCCAGAGGATAGCAGAGAGTGAGAGACAGAGAGAGACAGAGGTGTGGGAGAGAGGGAGGGAGAGACAGAAAGAGAAACAGACATCAACAGAACCAGAGTGGGAGGGAGCGAGAGAGATACACAGTGAGAAAGTGAGAGACGAACAGAGAGCCAGACACAGACATAGAGACAGAAACAGAGCCAGAGAGAGAAAAAGTCAGAGACAGAGAGAGATTGAGTGAGACAGAAACAGAGAGCGACATGGAAAGGCAAAGAAAGAGAGACAGAGATAGAGATGGGAGAAAGAGAGACAGAGAAAGGCAGACAGTGAGACAGAGTGTGAGAGAGAGAGAGATAGAGAGACAAACACAGACATGCAGAGAGAGGCAGTGAGATAGAGAGAGAGAGACAGATATAGAAAGTCAGAGAGAGATAAAGGTGGAATGAAAGAGAGACAGAGTGAGAAGGAGAGACCGAGAGAGAGTGAGTGAGAGAGATAGAGAAGGAAAAGAGACAGAGAGGGAGACATGGAGGCAAAAAGCCTGGCGAAGAAGAGAAATTTCAAAAGAGATTCACAGACAGACCCGGAGAGAGAGAAGCTGTACAATAGCAAAATACTGCGGATGCTGGAAATCCAAAATAACAACAGAAAACGCTGGAAAAACTCAGCAGGCCAGGCAACATCCGTGGAGAGAGAAACAATGGGAAAAACACACGATAGAAGCCCTACATGCAGAATTTTGCCGAAGCATTCTTCGCACCCAAAGGAAAACACCAACAAATGCATGTAGAGCCGAACTAGGCAGATACCCACTGATAATAAACATCCAAAAACGAGCACTAAACTTTCTAAATCACCTCAAATCTAGTTCCCCAGACACCCTTCATTTTAAAGCCCTCCAGACCCAAGAGCTGAACCCAGAAACGAGTCCCCTGAGTCAGTTGTTACTGAAACTAAGTTCTCCTACCCAGCCGGACCCTGACCAGTCCCAGACCAACACTGCTCCCCAAACACCAATCCGAGTGAACCAAATCATTAAACAATGCAAAGAAACCTACCTGGAACATTGGAACACAATAACCAAAAGCCAAAGCAGATTAGAATGCTACCGGGCCCTAAAAAGAGAATATAAACTGGCAGACTATCTCTCGACCATCAGAGACACAAAACAGAGACAGACCCTCACCAGATACAGACTAAGCGACCACCAACTGGCAATTGAAAAAGGAAGACACAAAAAATCCTGGCAACCTAAAGAAAATAGAATATGTGATCACTGTCTGGCCGGCAAGGTTGAGACAGAGGTGCACTTCCTCCTAAAATGCGAAAAATTCAACGAGACAAGAAACATATATTTTGACAAGCTCAGCCTTACAACCCCAGATTTCAAAGAATTGGATAACCTGTCAAAATTAAGAATAGTCCTGGGGGAGGGAGACAGACCATATCTTGGTGCCCAATATGTAACAACATGTCACAACCTGAGGAACATTGAGTGACTAACGAGCACACCCATAGCATATATACGCCAAAAATGTTTCAATCAATACCGAATGTACCCAACGACTGTTTTAAATTAATACTGAATGCACCCAACGAGGGTCAACGACTGTTTAAATTAATACTGTCTGTACCCAACGAGGGTCAAAAACGTTTGACACCTACAGAATGTTGGAAACCTGTACTTTTTGTTATGTAAGCTTTGGCAACATGGTTCCCTGTAAACTTTCATGCCAATAAAGCATTTGAATTTAAAAAAAAATTGAATTGTTAACGTTTCAGGTCGAAACCCTTCATCAGGAGAAGCTGTGAATGGTGTGCAGGCGCCATCTAGTGGCGGTCAGTGGGTGGAAAGCTCAGCTTTCTACACTGGTGTCTGTGGCTCTCCCTGTGGAGACTGCACCGGGTCTCTGTGCTGACACTGACAGGCCGTGTCCACGTTCAGAGTGACGGATGGTGTTAACCCCACTCTCACTGCCTTCATTCAGTTTGTTTAGACTTGTCTTTGGCGGATTGAGCCGTCCCCTGGGCATTGGACAGACTCCAACACCCTGATGTTACTCACCCTGTGGGAGGACCACTGGCCTTCAGACGGGGAGGGGGCAATACCTGGGGTGGGGCAGCGGGGCGAGGGGCCGAGGGCAAACACTCAGGAGCCAGTCAACAGGCAGTTAGATGACGAGATGGGGGATAGCAGTTTCTATAGCAGGGTGAGTGAGATGGGCCGAATGGCCACCTGTAGTTATCTTTCTGACCATCGTGGGAGTGTCTGGAATGGGGGGAGGGGCCTGTATATGGTGTCTTGGGGAGGAGGGGCCTGTATATGGTGTCTTGGGGAGGAGGGGCCTGCATATGGTGTCTGGGGGAGGGGCCTGTATATGGTGTCGGGGGAGGGGCTTGTATATGGTGTCTGGGGGAGGGGCCTGTATATGGGGGCGGGGCCTGTATATAGTGTTGGGGAGGGGCCTGTTTATGGGGGAGGGGCCTGTATATGGTGTCTGGGGGAGGGGCCTGTATATGGTGTCTGGGGGGAGGGGCCTGTATATAGTGTCTGGGGGGAGGGGCCTGTATATGGTGTCTGGGGGAGGGGCCTGTATATGGTGTCTGTGGGAGGGGCCTGTATATGGTGTCTGGGGGGAGGGGCCTGTATATGGAGTCTTGAGGAGGAGGGGCCTGTATATGGTTTCTGGGGGGAGGGGCCTGTATATAGTGCCTGGGGGAGGGGCCTGTATATGGGGGGGGGCTGTATATGGTGTCTGGGGGAGGGGCCTGTATATGGTGTCTGGGGGAGGGGCCTGTATATGGGGAGGGGCCTGTATATGGTGTCTGGGGGAGGGGCCTGTATATGGGGGCGGGGCCTGTATATAGTGTTGGGGAGGGGCCTGTTTATGGTGTCTCGGGGGAGGGGCCTGTATATGGTGTTGGGGAGGGGCCTGTATATGGTGTCTCGGGGGAGGGGCCTGTATATGGTGTCTGGGGGGGGCCTGTATATGGTGTCTAGGGGGAGGGGCCTGTATATAGTGTCTCGGGGGAGGGGCCTGTATTTAGTGTCTCGGGGGAGGGGCCTGTATATGGTGTCTAGGGGAGGGGCCTGTATATGGTGTCTAGGGGAGGGGCCTGTATATGGTGTCTTGGGGGAGGGGCCTGTATATGGTGTCTGGGGGGGAGGGGCCTGTATATGGTGTCTTGGGGAGGGGCCTGTATATAGTGTCTGGGGGGGAGGGGCCTGTATATGGTGTCTGGGGGGGAGGGGTCTGTATATAGTGCCTGAGGGGAGGGGCCTGTATATAGTGTCTGGGGGGAGGGGCCTGTGTATCGTGTCTGGGGGGGCGGGGCCTGTATATAGTGTCTGAGGGGAGGGGCCTGTATATAGTGTCTGGGGGGGAGGGGCCTGTGTATCGTGTCTGGGGGGGCGGGGCCTGTATATAGTGTCTGGGGGGAGGGGCCTGTATATGGTGTCTGGGAGGAGCTGGAATGAGATTTATTTGTAATGTCTAAGGATAAGGGGTAGGCCATTTAGGACAGAGATGAGGAGGAATTTCTTCACCCAGAGAGTGGTGAACCTGTGGAATTCTCTACCACAGAGGGCAGTTGAGGCCAATTCATTAAATATAATCAAGAAGGAGATGGATATATTTCTTAAGGCTAAAGGGATCAAGGGATATGGGGAGAAGGCAGGGACAGGGTACTGAGTTTGGATGATCAGCCATGATCGCATTCAATGGCGGAGCAGGCTCGAGGGGCCGAATGGCCTACTCCTGCTCCTATCTTCTATGTTTCTATGTAGGAGCAGCAGCGTTCCGGTTATCCACACCCTGTCCCGTAGTCCTGGTATTGTAGTTCTGGAGGACTCCCTGTTCCTCGGGCTCCTGTCACCCAGAATCACCGCCGTGAATCTTTTATCTCTCACAGTTTCTCAGGGCCCCTCAACTCACAGCGACTTGGCCGTGTTAAGTGCTGCTGTTCCCAGGGCTGTCAGAGGCCGCTGCTTTACAGTCAGCAGAGTCTCCCCTACGACAGGTATTGTGGTTCAGTCTCCGTATTCTGGATATCCCTGAAGTATCTCCCCAGTGCCTGAAACCCCAGTGCCCGGCGGCTCTCAGCTCCGGATCGCCCGGCTCTCGGCAGTCGCTCCCCGGCCCCGACTCCTCAGCAATACCTGTGCAGCCGTCGCCCTCTACTGGCCCAATATGTCCTTTCAGCAGTGAGAGGCTCCATGGCTGAGCCGAGGTGTAAGAGCAAAGGAACAGGAGGAGGCCGTTCAGCCCCTTGAGCCTGTTCCATGAGCTCATTCCCGATCTGTATCTTAACTCCATTTACCCGCCTCGGTTCCGTAACCCTTAATAACCCGACACAACAGAAATGCGCAGTGCTTGGATCAGTGAAAGGCTCGCGAGCTTCTCGCTGGTTGGGAGGGACCGACAGGACCTTTGACATGAGGTGGGTGGAGCGGGTGGCTGGATGTGTAGAATTAGACACAGGTCTGGCAGTTTCCACTTCCCTTCCACTTAAAGTGGGCAGCTTTAACCCAGCGCTGACAATCCCCAGCTCGATGAATACAGTAAACCCAGTCCCCTGCCTCCCTGGGAGTGTTTGATGGGACAGTGTAGAGGGAGCTTTACTCTGTACCTAACCCGTGCTGTACCTGCCTTGGGAGTGTTTGATGGGACAGTGTAGAGGGAGCTTTACTCTATATCTAACCCGTGTTGTAACTGCACTGGGAGTGTTTGATGGGGCAGTGTAGAGGGAGCTTTACTCTGTATCTAACCCGTGCTGTACCTGCCCTGGGAGTGTTTGATGGGACAGTGTAGAGGGAGGTTTACTCTGTATCTAACCCATGCTGTACCTGCCCTGGGAGTGTTTGATGGGACAGTGTAGAGGAGCTTTACTCTGTATCTAACCCGTGCTGTGCCTGCCCTGGGAGTGTTTGATGAGACAGTGTAGAGGGAGCTTTACTCTGTATCTAACACGTGCTGTACCTGCCCTGGAAGGGTCTGATGGGACAGTGTAGAGGGAGTTTTACTCTGTATCTAACCCGTGCTGTGCCTGCCCTAGGAGTGTTTGATGGAACAGTGGAGAGGGAGCTTTACCCTGTATCTAACCCGTGCTGTACCTGCCCTGGGAGTGTTTGATGGAACAGTGTAGAGGGAGCTTTACTCTGTATCTAACCCCGTGCTGTACCTGCCCTGGGAGTGTTTGATGGGACAGTGTAGAGGGAGCTTTACTCTGTATCTAACCCGTGCTGTACCTACCCTGGGAGTGTTGGATGGGACAGTGTAGACGGAGCTTTACTCTGTATCTAACCCGTGCTGTGCCTGCCCTAGGAGTGTTTGATGGAACAGTGGAGAGGGAGCTTTACTCTATCTAACCCGTGCTGTACCAGGCCACGGAGTGTTTGATAGGACAGTGTAGAGGGAGCTTTACTCTGTCTCTAACCCGTGCTGTATTTGCCCTGGGATTGTTTGACGGGAGAGTGTAGAGGGAGCTTGATGCACTATCAACAACACCAAAGACTACGAGTTGAACTTATACAAAGTAGGCTTTTATTGACTAAGAACTGGAGCATGCCTCTGCTAGTGGATCCATCCTAAGAGCTCCCGGGGGAAGGGTGGCGAGTCACCTTTATACCCGGGCTTAGGGGTGGAGCCAGGGGCGGAGACATGCCCGGACCTGTACAGAGTTAACAGTGGTTTACCACACAGACATGTACAGAGTTAGCAGTGGTTTACCACATTCACCCCTCGTTTAAAAAAGAGTCCGGCGGGGTGAAGTGTTTCAAAAGTTCGTATACGAAAGTCTCTCCGGGGGTCTTGTCTGCCGTAATGATCTTCGTGGTGCCGGTTGCGGCGGTTCTTTGCCCGCGGCCGCTTCTCGCGTGGGACGGAGCACTGGCGTGTCGTCCTCTCGGGGTAGGGATGGCACCGGCATGTCGTCAGTTCGTGGTAGACACCGCGGTGGTGCGTCGTGGGTAGTGGTGGAGGTAGTGGATGGTGATTGATGGTGTTTCGGGTGGTACCTGAGGGTGCGAGGTCTCGAATTGAGACTGTGTCCTCCCGCCCGTCAGGATACGCCATGTAGGCGTACTGTGGGTTGGCGTGGAGGAGGTGAACCTTTTCGACCAGGGGGTCCGTCTTATGGCTCCTCACGTGTTTCCTGAGCAGGACGGGTCCCGGAGACGTCAGCCATGGCGGTGGTGATGTCCCCGAGGTGGATTTCCTGGGGAAGACGAACATCTTCTCGTGAGGGGTGGCGTTTGTGGCAGTACAGAGCAGTGATCGTATGGAGTGGAGCGCATCGGGGAGGACATATTGCCAGCGGGAGATTGGGAGGCCCTTGGATTTTAGGGCGAGCATGGCGGTCTTCCACACCGTTGCGTTCTCCCTCTCTACCTGTCCGTTACCCCGGGGGTTGTAGCTGGTAGTCCTGCTCGTGGCTATGCCCTTCTCGAGCAGGTACTGGCGCAGCTCGTCGCTCATGAACGACGAGCCTCTGTCGCTGTGGATGTAATTGGGGAAGCCAAATATGGCGAACAGGTCGTTGAGGCACCTGATGACTGTGGCGCTGGTCATGTCCGGGCAGGGGATGGCGAAGGGGAAACGGGAGTACTCGTCAATAATATTGAGGAAGTACGTGTTGCGGTCAGAGGAGGGAAGGGGCCCCTTGAAATCGATGCTGAGACGTTCGAAGGGGCGGGTGGCTTTAATCAGGTGTGCCCTGTCTGGCCTATAAAAATGCGGTTTGCATTCGGCGCAGACCTGGCAGTTCCTGGTCATGGTCCTGACCTCCTCGATGGAGTAAGGCAGGTTGCGAGCTTTAATAAAATGGAAGAACCTGGTGACCCCCGGGTGGCAGAGATCATTGTGGAGGGTCCGTAGCCTATCGACTTGTGCGTTGGCACATGTCCCACGGGATAGGGCGTCTGGGGGCTCATTAAGTTTCCCGGGCCGGTATAAGATGTCGTAGTTGTAGGTGGATAACTCGATCCTCCACCGCAATATCTTATCATTTTTGATTTTCCCCCTTTGTCTGTTGTTAAACATAAATGCTATTGACCGTTGGTCAGTGAGCAGGGTGAAACATTTACCGGCCAGGTAATGCCTCCAGTGCCGTACAGCCTCCACTATCGCCTGGGCCTCCTTCTCGACTGAGGAGTGTCGAATTTCGGGGCCCTGGAGAGTCCGTGAAAAGAAGGCCACGGGTCTCCCCGCCTGGTTAAGGGTTGCGGCTAGGGCGAAGTCGGATGCATCGCTCTCCAATTGGAAAGGGATGGACTCATCCACTGCGTGCATTGTGGCCTTCGCAATGTCCTCTTTTATGAGGGTGAAGGCCGCACGGGCCTCTGCCGTCAGGGGGAAGGAGGTTGACTTGATGAGGGGCCGGACTTTGTCCGCATAGTTGGGCACCCACTGGGCGTAGTAAGAGAAGAACCCTAGGCATCTCTTCAGGGCTTTTAGGCAGTGGGGGAGGGGTAGTTCCAGGAGGGGGCGCATTCGGTCGGGGTCGGGGCCGATGACTCCGTTTTCCACCACGCAGCCAAGAATAGCGAGGCGCGTGGTGCGGAACATACATTTTTCTCTGTTGTATGTCAGATTCAGCCGTTGGGCCGTACGGAGGAATTTTCCTAGGTTGGCGTCGTGGTCATGCCGGTCATGCCCGCAGATGGTAACGTTGTCTAGATAGGGGAAGGTGGCCTGCAGCGCGTTCTGGTCAACCATCCGGTCCATCTCCCTTTGGAAGACCGAGACCCCGTTGGTGACGCCGAAGGGGACTCGGAGGAAGTGGTAGAGGCGACCGTCAGCCTCGAAGGCCGTGTACTGGCGGTCCTCAGGCCTAATGGGCAGCTGGTGGTATGCCGACTTCAGATCAATCGTCGAGAATACCCGGTATTGTGCTATCTGGTTGACCATGTCAGATATGCGGGGAAGTGGGTATGCGTCTAATTGCGTGTATCGATTGATCGTCTGGCTGTAATCAATAACCAGGCGCTGTTTTTCGCCGGTCTTCACTACCACCACTTGGGCTCGCCATGGGCTGGTGCTGCCCTCGATAATCTCTTCCCTCAGGAGTCTTTCTACTTCTGATTTAATAAAGCTCCTATCCCCGGCACTGTACCGCCTGCTTTTAGTAGCAATTGGCTTGCAGTCTTTGGCGAGGTTAGCGAACAACGGGGGGGGGGTTTGACCTTCAGGGTGGACAGGCTGCATACTTTGCGCGGCGCCGTGTTTAAATTCTGCCAGCTGCAGACTGTAAGTGGGGGCAGGGGCCCGCCATATGCCATCGTGACGCTCTCCAGATGGCACTGGAAGTCTAATCCTAGCAGTACGGGAGCGCAGAGCTGTGGCAGGACGAGGAATTTAAAATCTCTGTACTCCACGCCGTTCACTGTCAGAGTCGCTACACAGTAGCCGCCGACGTCCGCCGTATGGGACTTTGAGGCCATAAAGACCTGGTGGCGTGTGGGCATAACCGATAGGGAGTAGCGTCGCACCGTGTCGGGGTGGATGAAGCTCTCCGTGCTTCCGCAGTCGAAAAGGCAATTTGTGGCATGGCCATTTACCTTTACGTTCATCATGGACCTGGCTAGTTGATGGGGCCTAGATTGGTCCAGGGTGATGGAGGCCATCGTCGAGGTCGGTGGGTCGCTGTAGTATTCGCCCGCGCCGGGGGTCTGGTCCCGAAATGGTGTCCAAGATGGCGGCTCCCCCGCGGCTGGTGGTGCCCAAAATGGCGGCCCGCACGGCTCACACGTGGTTGGTGGGGTCCAAAATGGCGGCCTGCATGGTTCACACGCGGCGCTGCTGGAATTGGGGGTCGATTTCGCCCTGCAAACTCTCACGTAGTGGCCTTTCTTGCCGCATTTGGAGCAGGTCGCGTCCTTTGCTGGGCATTGCTGTCTGGGGTGCTTGGCCTGGCCGCAGAAGTAGCATTTCTGGCCTCTGGTCATTGCAGCTGTAGTTGGGCTGCTGGCGGCTTGTGGCCTTACCGGGTCCCAAGATGGCTGCTCCCGTGACATCCACGTGGCCATCCGGTCAGGGGGGTAGGCGTCCATGTTCTGGAGGGCCACGTCTAACGAGTTAGCGAGGGCCACCGTCTTCTGCAGGTCGAGCCCCCTCTGTTCCAGCAGCCTCTGCCGTGTATAGTTGGACCTGATGCCGGCTACGTAGGCGTCTCGGATCAGGTCTTCCGTGCATTCCTTGGCCGTCACCGCTTTGCAATTACAGGCCCGGCCGAGGACTCTCAGTGCCAGTAAATATTTGGAGCCCGATTCCCCGGGGCGCTGTTTTCGGGTAGCTAGGAGGTGTCTGGCGTAGACCTCGTTAACAGGCCTCACGTATTGTTCCTTTAGCGTCGCGATGGCGGCCGCGTAAGTTGTGCCGTCTCGGATGATCGAGTAAACTCGGTGGCTCACCCGTGAGTTCAAGACAAGCCGTTTCGCGTCATCTGTAGTGACGGTAGTGCTGGAGGCCTCCAGGAAGGCTTCGAAACAGCTCAGCCAGTGTTCAAAGTTATTGGCTGCATCTGCTGCTTGAGGATCCAGGTCTAAACGTTCCGGCTTCAAGATTTGCTCCATGTCGAAAATTTAGTCAATAAAATTGATGCACGATCAACAACACCAAAGACTACGAGTTGAACTTATACGAAGTAGGCTTTTATTGACTAAGAACTGGAGCATGCCTCTGCTAGTGGATCCATCCTAAGAGCTCCCGGGGGAAGGGTGGTGAGTCACCTTTATACCCAGGCTTAGGGGTGGAGCCAGGGGCGGAGACATGCCCGGACCTGTACAGAGTTAACAGTGGTTTACCACACAGACATGTACAGAGTTAGCAGTGGTTTACCACAGAGCTTTACTCTGTATCTAACTAGTGCTGTACCTGCCCTGGGAGTGCTTGATGGGGCAGTGTCGAGGGAGCTTTACTCTGTATCTAACCCGTGCTATACGTGCCCAGGGAGTGTTTGATGGGGACAGTGTAGAGGGAGCTTTATCTGTGTCTAACACCGTGCTATACCTGCCCTGGAATGTTTTAAGGGACAGTGCAGAGGGAGCTTTACTCTGTATCTAACCCATGCTGTACCTGCCCTGGGATTATTTGATGGGACAGTGTAGAGGGAGCTTTACACTGTATCTAATCCATGCTGTGCCTGCCCTAGGAGTGTTTGATGGAACAGTGTAGAGGGAGCTTTACTCTGTATCTAACCCGTGCTGTACCTGCCCTGGGCGTGTTTGATGGGGACAGTGTAGAGGGAGCTTTACTCTGTATCTAACCCGTGCTGTACCTGCCCTGGGAGTGTTTGATGGGACAGTGTAGAGGGAGCTTTACTCTGTATCTAACCCATGCTGTACCTGCCCTGGGAGTGTTTGATGGAACAGTGTAGAGGGATCTTTACTCTGTATCTAACCCATGCTGTATATGTCCGGGGATTGTTTGACGGGACAGTGTAGAGGGAGCTTTACTCTGTATCTAAGCAGTGCTGTACCTGCCCTGGGAGTGTTTGATGGAACAGTGCAGAGGGAGCTTTACTCTGTATCTAACCAGTGCTGTACCTGCCCTGGGAGTGTTTGATGGGACAGTGTAGAGGGAGCTATACTCTGTATCTAACCCGTGCTATACCTGCCCTGGGAATCTTTGACGGGACAGTGTAGAGGGAGCTTTACTCTGTATCCAATCCGCGCTGTACCTGCCCTGGGAGTGTTTGATGGGACAGTGTAGAGGGAGCTTTACTCTGTATCTAACCCGTGTTGTGCCTGCCCTGGGAGTGTTTGATGGGATGGTGTAGAGGGAGCTTTACTCTGTATCTAACCCGTGCTGTACCTGCCGTGGGAGTGATTGATGGGACAGGGTAGAGGGAGCTTTACTCTGTATCTAACCCATGCTGTACCTGCCCTGGGAGTGGTTGATGGGACAGTGTAGAGGAAGCTTAACTCTGTATCTAACCCGTGCTGTACCTGCCCTGGGATTCTTTGATGAGACAGTGTAAAGGGAGCTTTACCCTGTATCTAACCCATGCTGTATTTACCTGCGATTATTTGACGGGACAGGGTAGAGGGAGCTTTACTCTCTATCTAACCCGTGCAGTACCTGCCCTGGGAGTGTTTGATGGGACAGTATAGAGGGAGTTTTACTCTGTATCTACCCCGTGCTGTACCTGCCCTGGGAGTGTTTGATGGGACAGTGTAGAGGGAGCTTTACTCTGTATCTAACACGTGCTGTACCTGCCCTGGGAGTGTTTGATGGGACAGTTTAGAGGAAGTTTTACTCTGTATCTACCCAGTGCTGTACCTGCCCTGGGAGTGTTTGATAGGACAGGGTAGGGGGAGCTTTACTCTGTATCTAACCCCATGCTCTACCTGCCCTGGGAGTGTTTGACGGGACTGTGTAGAGGGAGATTTACTCTGTATTTAACCCATGCTGTGCCTGCCCTGGGAGTGTTTGATGGAACAGTGTAGAGGGAGCTTAACTCTGTTTCTAACCTGTGCTGTACCTGCCCTGGGATTGTTAGTTGAGACAGTGCAGAGGGAGTTTTACCCTGTATCTAACCCATGCTGCATTTGCCCTGGGATTGTTTGATGGGACAGTGTAGAGGGATCTTTACTCTGTATCTAACCCGTGCTGTGCCTGCCCTAGGATTGTTTGATGGAACAGTGTAGAGGGAGCTTTACTCTGTATCTAACCCGTGCTGTACCTGCCCTGGGAGTGTATATGATGGGACAGTGTAGAGGGAGATTTACTCTTTCTCTAACCCGTGCTGTAACGGCCCTGGGAGTGTTTGATGGGACAGAGTAGAGGGAGCTTTACTCTGTATCTAACCTGTGCTGTACCTGCCCTGGGAGTGTTTGATGGGGACAGTGTAGAGGGAGTTTTACTCTGTATCTACCCCGCGCTGTTCCTGCCCTGGGAGTGTTTGATGGGACAGTGTAGAGGTACTTTTACTCTGTATCTAACCCGTGCTGTACCTGCCCTGGGAGTGTTTGACGGGACAGGGGAGAGGGAGCTTTACTCTGTATCTAACCCATGGTGTGCCTGCCCTGGGAGTGTTTGATGGAACAGTGCAGTGGGAGCTTTACCCTCTATCTAAACCATGCTGTATTTACCTGGGATTGTTTGACGGGACAGGTTAGTGGGAGCTTCACTCTGTATCTAACCCATGCTATACCTGCCCTGGGAGTGTTTGATGGGTCAGTGTAGAGGTAGTTTTACTCTGTATCTAACCCGTGCTGTACCTGCCCTGGGAGTGTTTGATGGGACAGTGCAGAGGGAGCTTTACTCTGTATCTAACCCATGCTGTATCTGCCCTGGGATTGTTTGATGAGACAGTGTAGAGTGAGCTTTACCCTGTATCTAAACCATGCTGTATTTATCTGGGATTGTTTGACGGGACAGGGTAGAGGGAGCTTTACTCTGTATCTCACCCATGCTGTACCTGCCCTGGGAGTGTTTGATGGGACAGTGTAGAGGGAGCTTTACTCTGTATCTAACCTGTTTGTACCTGCCCTGGGAGTTTTTAATGGGACAGTGTGGAGGCAGCTTTACTCTGTATCTAACCCGTGCTGTACCTGCCCTGGGAGTGTTTGATGGGACAGTGTGGATGGAGCTTTACTCTGTACCTAACCCGCTTTGTACCTGCCCTGGGATTGTTTGATGGGACAGTGTAGAGATAGATTAACTCTGTATCTAACCCGTGCTGTACCTGCCCTGGGAGTGTTTGATGGGACAGTGTAGAGGGAGCTTTGCTATGTATCTAACCCGTGCTGTACCTGCCCTGGGAGTGTTTGATGGAACAGTGTAGAGGGAGCTTTACTATGTATCTAACCCGTGCTGTACCTGCCCTGGGAGTGTTTAATGGAACAGTGTAGAGGGAGCTTTACTCTGTATCTAACCCGTGCTGTACCTGCCCTGGGAGTGTTTGATGGGACAGTGTAGAGGGAGATTTACTCTGCATCTAACCTGTGCTGGACCTGCCCTGGGATGTTTAATGGGACAGTGTAGAGGGAGCTTTACTCTGTATATAAACCGCTTTGTACCTGTCCTCGGATTGTTTGATGGGACAGTGTAGAAATAGCTTAACTCTGTATCTAACCCGTGCTGTACCTGCCCTGGGAGTGTTTGATGGGACAGTGTAGAGGGAGCTTTACTCTGTATCTAACCCGTGCTGTACCTGCCGTGGGAGTGATTGATGGGACAGGGTAGAGGGAGCTTTACTCTGTATCTAACCCATGCTGTGCCTGCCCTGGGAGTGGTTGATGGGACAGTGTAGAGGGAGCTTTACTCTCTATCTAACCCGTGCTGTACCTGCCCTGGGAGTGTTTGATGAGAAAGTGTAGAGGGAGCTTTACCCTGTATCTAACCCATGCTGTATTTACCTGCGATTATTTGACGGGACAGGGTAGAGGGAGCTTTACTCTCTATCCAACCCGTGCAGTACCTGCCCTGGGAGTGTTTGATGGGACAGTATAGAGGGAGTTTTACTCTGTATCTACCCCGTGCGGTACCTGCCCTGGGAGTGTTTGATGGGACAGTGTAGAGGGAGCTTTACTCTGTATCTAACACGTGCTGCACCTGCCCTGGGAGTGTTTGATGGGACGGTTTAGAGGAAGTTTTACGGGACGGTTTAGAGGAAGTTTTACTCTGTATCTACCCAGTGCTGTACCTGCCCTGGGAGTGTTTGATAGGACAGGGTAGGGGGAGCTTTACTCTGTATCTAACCCCATGCTCTACCTGCCCTGGGAGTGTTTGACGGGACTGTGTAGAGGGAGATTTACTCTGTATCTAACCCATGCTGTGCCTGCCCTGGGAGTGTTTGATGGAACAGTGTAGAGGGAGGTTTACTATGTATCTAACCTGTGCTGTAACTGCCCTGGGAGTGTTTGATGGAACAGTGTAGAGGGAGCTTTACTCTGTATCTAACCCGTGCTGTACCTGCCCTGGGAGTGTTTGATGTGACAGTGTAGAGGGAGCTTTACTCTCTATCTAACCCGTGCTGTACCTGCCCTTGGAGTGTTTGATGGGACAGTGTAGAGGGGGCTTTACTCTGTATCTAACCTGTGCTGTGCCTGCCCTGGGAGTGTTTGATGGGACAGTGTAGAGGGAGCTTTACTCTGTATTCAACCCGTGCTGTACCTGCACTGGGAGTGTTTGATGGGACAGTGTAGAGGGAGCTTTACTCTGTATCTAACCCATTCTGTACCTGCCCTGGGATTGATTGATGCGACAGTGTAGAGGGAGCTTTACTCTGTATCTAACCCGTGCTGTAACTGCCCTGGGAGTGTTTGATGGGGACAGTGTAGAGGTAGTTTTACTTTGTATCTAACCCATGCTGTACCTGCCCTGGGAGTGTTTGATGGGACAGTGCAGAGGGAGCTTTACTCTGTATCTAACCCATGCTGTCCCTGCCCTGGCAGTGTTTGATGGAACAGTTTAGAGGGAGCTTAACTCTGTTCCTAACCCGTGCTATACCTGCCCTGGCAATGTTTGACCGGACAGTGTAGAGGGAGATTTACTCTGTATCCAACCAGTGTTGTACCTGCCCTGGCAGTGTTTGATGAGACAGTGTAGAGGCAGCATTACCCTGTATCTAACCCATGCTATATTTGCCCTGGGATTGTTTGATGGGACAGTGTAGAGGGAGCTTTAAACTGTATCTAACCCGTGCTGTACCTGTCCTGGAATGTTTGTCGCGACAGTGTAGAAGGAGCTTGACTCTGTATCTAATCCATGCTGTACCTGCCTTGGAGTGTTTGATGGGACAGCGTAGAGGGAGCTTTACTCTGTATCTAATCCGTGCTGTGCCTGCCCTAGGAGTGTTTGATGGAACAGTTTAGAGGGAGCATTACTCTGTATCTAACCCGTGCTGTACCTGCCCTGGGAGTGTTTGATGGGACAGTGTAGAGGGGGCTTTACTCTGTATCTAACCTGTGCTGTGCCTGCCCTGGGAGTGTTTGATGGGACAGTGTAGAGGGAGCTTTACTCTGTATTCAACCCGTGCTGTACCTGCACTGGGAGTGTTTGATGGGACAGTGTAGAGGGAGCTTTACTCTGTATCTAACCCATTCTGTACCTGCCCTGGGATTGATTGATGCGACAGTGTAGAGGGAGCTTTACTCTGTATCTAACCCGTGCTGTACCTGCCCTGGGAGTGTTTGATGGGGACAGTGTAGAGGTAGTTTTACTTTGTATCTAACCCATGCTGTACCTGCCCTGGGAGTGTTTGATGGGACAGTGCAGAGGGAGCTTTACTCTGTATCTAACCCATGCTGTCCCTGCCCTGGCAGTGTTTGATGGAACAGTTTAGAGGGAGCTTAACTCTGTTCCTAACCCGTGCTATACCTGCCCTGGCAATGTTTGACCGGACAGTGTAGAGGGAGATTTACTCTGTATCCAACCAGTGTTGTACCTGCCCTGGCAGTGTTTGATGAGACAGTGTAGAGGCAGCATTACCCTGTATCTAACCCATGCTATATTTGCCCTGGGATTGTTTGATGGGACAGTGTAGAGGGAGCTTTAAACTGTATCTAACCCGTGCTGTACCTGTCCTGGAATGTTTGTCGCGACAGTGTAGAAGGAGCTTGACTCTGTATCTAATCCATGCTGTACCTGCCTTGGAGTGTTTGATGGGACAGCGTAGAGGGAGCTTTACTCTGTATCTAATCCGTGCTGTGCCTGCCCTAGGAGTGTTTGATGGAACAGTTTAGAGGGAGCATTACTCTGTATCTAACCCGTGCTGTACCTGCCCTGGGAGTATTTGATGGGACAGTGTAGAGGGAGCTTTACTCTGTATCTAACCCATGCTGGACGTGCCCTGGGATGTTTAATGGGACAGTGTAGAAGGAGCTTTATTCTGTATCTAACCCGTGCTGTACCTGCCCTGGGATTGTTTGATGGGACAGTATAGAGGGGGCTTTACTCTGTATCAGTCCCGTGCTGTACCTGCCCTGAGAGTGTTTGATGGAACAATGTAGAGGGAGCTTTACTCTGTATCTAACCCGTGTTGTCCCTGCCCTGGGAGTGTTTGACTGGACAGTGTAGAGGGAGCTTTACTCTGTATCTAACGGCGTGCTCTCCCTGCCCTGGGAGTGTTTGATGGGACAGTGTAGAGGGAGCTTTACTCTGTATCTAACCCGTGCTGAACCTGCCCTGGGATTGTTTGATGGGACAGTGTCGATGGAGCTTTCCTCTGTATCTAACCCGTGCTGTACCAGCCCTGGGAGTGTTTGATAGGACAGTGTAGAGTGAGCTTTACCCTGTATCTGAACCATGCTGTATTTATCTGGGATTGATTGACGGGACAGGGCAGAGGGAGCTTTACTCTGTATCTAACCCATGCTGTACCTGCCCTGGGAATGTTTGATGGGACAGTGTAGAGGGAGCTTTACTCTGTATCTAACCTGTTTGTACCTGCCCTGGGAGTTTTTGATGGGACAGTGTGGAGGGTGCTTTACTCTGTATCTAACCCGTGCTGTACCTGCCCTGGGAGTGTTTGATGGGACAGTGTGGATGGAGCTTTACTCTGTACCTAACTCGCTTTGTACCTGCCCTGGGATTGTTTGATGGGACAGTGTAGAGATAGATTAACTCTGTATCTAACCCGTGCTGTACCTGCCCTGGGAGTGTTTGATGGGAAAGTGCAGAGGGAGCTTTACTATGTATCTAACCCGTGCTGTACCTGCCCTGGGAGTGTTTGATGGAACAGTGTAGAGGCAGCTTTACTATGTATCTAACCCGTGCTGTACCTGCCCTGGGAGTGTTTAATGGAACAGTGTAGAGGGAGCTTTACTCTGTATCTAACCCGTGCTGTACCTGCCCTGGGAGTGTTTGATGGGACAGTGTAGAGGGAGCTTTACTCTGCATCTAACCTGTGCTGGACCTGCCCTGGGATGTTTAATGGGACAGTGTAGAGGGAGCTTTACTCTGTATCTAACCCGTGCTGTACCTGCCTGGGTGTGTTTGATGGGACAGTGTAGATGGACCTTTACTCTGTATATAACCCGTTTTGTACCTGCCCTGGGATTGTTTGATGGGACAGTGTAGAAATAGCTTAACTCTGTATCTAACCCGTGCTGTACCTGCCCTGGGAGTGTTTGATGGGACAGTCTAGAGGGAGCTTTACTATGTATCTTACCCGTGCTGTACCTGCCCTGGGAGTGTTTGATGGAACAGTGTAGAGGGAGCTTTACTCTGTATCTAACCCGTGCTGTACCTGCCCTGGGGGTGTTTGATGCGACAGTGTAGAGGGAGATTTACTCTGTATCTAACCCGTGCTGTACCTGCCCTGGGAGTGTTTGATGGGATAGTGTAGAGGGAGCTTTACGCTGTATCTACCCCGTGCTGTGCCTGCCCTGGGAGTGTTTGATGGGACAGTGTAGAGGGAGCTTTACTCTATATCTAACCCGTGCTGTACCTGCCCCGGGAGTGTTTGATGGGACAGTGTAGAGGGAGCTTTACTCTGTATCTAACCCGTGCTGTAACTGCCCTGGGAGTGTTTGATACGACAGTGTAGAGGGAGCTTTACTCTGTATTTAACCCATGCTGTGCCTGCCCTGGCAGTGTTTGATGGGACAGTGTAGATGAAGCTTAGCTCTGTATCTAACCCGTGCTGTACCTACCCTGGGATTGTTTGATGAGACAGTGTAGAGGGAGCTTTACCCTGTATCTAACCCATGCTGTATTTACCTGGGATTATTTGACGGGACAGTGTAGAGGGAGCTTTACTCTGTATCTAACCCGTGCTGTACCTGCCCTGGGAGTGTTTGATGGGACAGTGTAGAGGGAGCTTTACTCTGTATCTAACCCATGCTGTACCTGCCCTGGGAGTGTTTGATGGGACAGTGTAGAGGGAGCTTTATTCTGTATCTAACCCATGCTGTGCCTGCCCTGGGAGTGTTTGATGGGACAGTGTAGAGGGAGCTTTACTCTGTATCTAACCCGTGCTGTACCTGCACTGGGAGTGTTTGATGGGACAGTGCAGAGGCAGCATTACCCTGTATCTAACCCATGCTATATTTGCCCTGGCAGTGTTTGATGAGACAGTGTAGAGGCAGCATTACCCTGTATCTAACCCATGCTATATTTGCCCTGGGATTGATGGATGGGACAGTGTAGAGGGAGCTTGACTCTGTATCTAATCCATGCTGTACCTGCCTTGGAGTGTTTGATGGGAAAGCATAGAGGGAGCTTTACTCTGTATCTAATCCGTGCTGTGCCTGCCCTAGGAGTGTTTGATGGAACAGTTTAGAGGGAGCATTACTCTGTATCTAACCCGTGCTGTACCTGCCCTGGGAGTATTTGATGGTACAGTGTAGAGGGAGCTTTACTCTGTATCTAACCCATGCTGGACGTGCCCTGGGATGTTTAATGGGACAGTGTAGAAGGAGCTTTATTCTGTATCTAACCCGTGCTGTACCTGCCCTGGGATTGTTTGATGGGACAGTATAGAGGGGGTTTTACTCTATATCAATCCCGTGCTGTACCTGCCCTGAGAGTGTTTGATGGAACAATGTAGAGGGAGCTTTACTCTGTATCTAACCCGTGTTGTACCTGCCCTGGGAGTGTTTGACTGGACAGTGTAGAGGGAGCTTTACTCTGTATCTAACCGCGTGCTCTACCTGCCCTGGGAGTGTTTGAGGGACAGTGCAGAGGGAGCTTTACTCTGTATCTAATCCGTGCTGTACCTGCCCTGGGATTGTTTGATGGGACAGTGTAGAGGGAGCTTTACTCTGTATGTAACCCGTGCTGAACCTGCCCTGGGATTGTTTGATGGGACAGTGTCGATGGAGCTTTCCTCTGTATCTAACCCGTGCTGTACCAGCCCTGGGAGTGTTTGATAGGACAGTGTAGAGGGAGCTTTACTCTGTATCTAACCCGTGCTGTACCAGCCCTGGGAGTGTTTGATAGGACAGTGTAGAGGGAGATTTACTCTGTATCCAACCCGTGCTGCACTTGCCCTGGCAGTTTTGGTGGGACAGTGTTGCGGAAGCTTTACTCTGTATCTAACAGGTGCTGCATCTCCCCTGGGATTGTTTGATCAGACAGTGTAGATGGAGCATTACCCTGTATCTAAACCATGCTGTATTTGCCCTGGGATTGTTTGACGGGAGAGTGCAGAGGGAGCTTTACTCTGTATCTAACCCGTGCTGTACCTGCCCTCGAGTGTTTGTCGGGACAGTGCAGAAGGAGCTTGACTCTGTATCTAACCCGTGCTGTGCCTGCCCTAGGAGTGTTTGATGGGACAGTGTAGAGGGAGCTTTACTCTGCATCTAACCCATGTTGTACCTGCCGTGCGAGTGTTTGGTGGGACAGTGTAGAGGGAGCTTTACTCTGTATCTAACCCGTGCTGTACATGCCCTCGAGTGTTTGTCGGGACAGTGCAGAAGGAGCTTGACTCTATATCTAACCCGTGCTGTGCCTGCCCTCGGAGTGTTTGATGGAACAATGTAGAGGGAGCTTTACTCTGCATCTATCCCGTGTTGTACCTGCCGTGCGAGTGTTTGATGGGACAGTGTAGAGGGAGCTTTACTCTGTATCTAACCCGTGCTGTACCTGCCCTGGGAGTGTTTGATGGGACAGTGTAGAGGGAGCTTTACTCCGTATCTAACCCGCGCTGTACCTTCCCTGGGAGTGTTTGAAGGACAGTGTAGAGGGAGCTTTACTCTGTATCTAACCGCGTGCTCTACCTGCCCTGGGAGTGTTTGAGGGACAGTGCAGAGGGAGCTTTACTCTGTATCTAATCCGTGCTGTACCTGCCCTGGGAGTGTTTGATGGGACAGTGTGGAGGGAGCCTTACTCTGTATCTAAACCGTGCTGTACCTGCACTGGGATTGTTTGATGGTGCTGTTTAGAGGGAGCTTTAATCTGTATCTAATCCGTGCTGGACCTGCCCTAGGAGTGTTTAATGGAACAGTGCAGAGGGAGCTTTCCTCTGTATCTAAATCATGCTGTACCTGCCCTGGGAATGTTTGATGGGACAGTGCACAGGGATCTTTACTCTGTATCTAACCCGTGCTGTGCCTGCCCTGGGAGTGTTTTGACGGGACAGTGTAGAGGGATCTTTACTCTGTATCTAACCCGTACTGGACCTGCCCTGGGAGTGTTTGACGGGACAGTGCAGAGGGATATTTACTCTGTATCTAACCCGTGCTGTACCTGCCCTGGGAGTGTTTTGACGGGACAGTGTAGAGGGAGCTCTACTCTGTATCTAACCCGTGCTGTACCAGCCGTGGGAGTGCTTGATGGGGCAGTGTAGAGGGAGCTTTACTCTGTATCTAACCCATGCTGTGCCTGCCCTGGTAGTGTTTGATGGGACAGTGTAGATGGAGCTTAGCTCTGTATCTAACCCGTGCTGTACCTACCCTGGGATTGTTTGACGAGACAGTGGAGAGGGAGCTTTACCCTGTATCTAACCCATGCTGTATTTACCTGGGATTATTTGACGGGACAGTGTAGAGGGAGCTTTACTCTGTATCTAACCCGTGCTGTACCTGCATTGCGAGTGTTTGATTGGCCAGTGTAGAGGGAGCTTTACTCTGTATCTAACCCATGCTGTGCCTGCCCTGGGAGTGTTTGATGGAACAGTGTAGAGGGAGCTTAACTCTGTATCTAAAACGTGCTGTAACTGCCCTGGGATTGTTTGATCAGACAGTGTAGGGGGAGCTTTACCCTGTATCTAAACCATGCTGTATTTATATGAGATTGTTTGACGGGACAGGTTAGAGGGAGCTTCACTCTGTATCTAACAAATGCTGTACCTGCCCTGGGAGTGTTTAATGGGACAGTGTAGAGGGAGCTTTGCTCTGTATCTAACCCGTGCTGTACCTACTTTGGGAGTGTTTGATGGGACAGTGTAGAGGGAGTTTTACTCTGTATCTAACCCCGTGCTGTTCCTGCCCTGGAATGTTTGTCGGGACAGTGTAGAGGGAGCTTTACTCTGTATCTAACCCGTGCTGTACCTGCCCTGGGAGTGTTTGATGGGACAGTGCAGAGGAAGCTTTACTCTGTATCTAAATCATGCCGTACCTGCCCTGGGAGTGTTTGATGGGACAGTGTAGATGGAGCTTTACTCTGTATCTAACCCGTGCTGCGCCTGCCCTAGGAGTGTTTGATGGAACAGTGTAGAGGGAGCTTTACTCTGTATCTGACCCGTGCTGTAGCTGCCCTGGGAGTGTTTGATGGGACAGTGCAGAGGAAGCTTTACTCTGTGCCTAACCCGTGCTGGACCTGCCCTGGTTGTGTTTGATGGGACAGTGTAGATGGAGCTTTACTCTGCATCTAACCCGCTTTGTACCTGCCCTGGGATTGTTTGATGGGACAGTGTAGAGAGAGCTTAACTCAGTATCTAACCCGTGCTGTACCTGCCCTGGGACTGTTTGATGGGACAGTGTAGAGGGAGCTTTACGATGTATCTAACCTGTGCTGTAACTGCCCTGGGAGTGTTTGATGGAACAGTGTAGAGGGAGCTTTACTCTGTATCTAACCCGTGCTGTACCTGCCCTGGGAGTTTTTGATGCGACAGTGTAGAGGGAGCTTTACTCTCTATCTAACCCGTGCTGTACCTGCCCTGGGAGTGTTTGATGGGACGGTGTAGAGGGGGCTTTACTCTGTATCTAACCTGTGCTGTGCCTGCCCTGGGAGTGTTTGATGGGACAGTGTAGAGGGAGCTTTACTCTGTATCTAACCCGTGCTGTACCTGCACTGGGAGTGTTTGATGGGACAGTGTAGAGGGAGCTTTACTCTGTATCTAACCCGTTCTGTACCTGCCCTGGTATTGTTTGATGCGACAGTGTAGAGGGAGCTTTACTCTGTATCTAACCCGTGCTGTACCTGCCCTGGGAGTGTTTGATGGGGACAGTGTAGAGGTAGTTTTACTCTGCATCTAACCCATGCTGTACCTGTCCTGGGAGTGTTTGATGGGACAGTGCAGAGGGAGCTTTACTCTGTATCTAACCCATGCTGTACCTGCCCTGGCAGTGTTTGATGGAACAGTTTAGAGGGAGCTTAACCCTGTTCCTAACCCGTGCTATACCTGCCCTGGCAATGTTGACCGGACAGTGTAGAGGGAGATTTACTCTGTATCCAACCAGTGTTGTACCTGCCCTGGCAGTGTTTGATGAGACAGTGTAAATGCAGCATTACCCTGTATCTAACCCATGCTATATTTGCCCTGGGATTGATGGATGGGACAGTGCAGAGGGAGCTTTACACTGTATCTAACCCGTGCTGTACCTGTCCTGGAATGTTTGTCGCGACAGTGTAGAAGGAGCTTGACTCTCTATCTAATCCATGCTGTACCTGCCTTGGAGTGTTTGATGGGACAGCGTAGAGGGAGCTTTACTCTGTATCTAATCCATGCTGTGCCTGCCCTAGGAGTGTTTGATGGAACACTTTAGAGGGAGCATTACTCTGTATCTATCCCGTGCTGTACCTGCCCTGGGAGTATTTGATGGGACATTGTAGAGGGAGCTTTACTCTGTATCTAACCCATGCTGGACGTGCCCTGGGATGTTTAATGGGACAGTGTAGAAGGAGCTTTATTCTGTATCTAACCCGTGCTGTACCTGCCCTGGGATTGTTTGATGGGACAGTATAGAGGGGGCTTTACTCTGTATCAATCCCGTGCTGTACCTGCCCTGAGAGTGTTTGATGGAACAATGTAGAGGGAGCTTTACTCTGTATCTAACCCGTGTTGTACCTGCCCTGGGAGTGTTTGACTGGACAGTGTAGAGGGAGCTTTACTCTGTCTCTTACCCGTGCTGTACCTGCCCTGGGAGTGTTTGATGGGACAGTGTAGAGGAAGGTTTACTCTTTATCAAACCTGCGCTGTACCTTCCCTGGGAGTGTTTGAGGGACAGTGTAGAGGGAGCTTTACTCTGTATCTAACCGCGTGCTGTACCAGCCCTGGGAGTGTTTGAGGGACAGTGCAGAGGGAGCTTTACTCTGTATCTAATCCGTGCTGTTCCTGCCCTGGGAGCGTTTGATGGGACAGTGTAGAGGGAGCTTTACTCTGTATCTAACCCGTGCTGCACCTGCCCTGGGATTGTTTGATGGGACAGTGTCGAGGGAGCTTTACTCTGTATCTAACCCGTGCTGTAACTGCCCTGGTAGTGTTTGACAGGACAGTGTAGAGGGAGTTTTACTCTGTATCTAACCCGTGCTGTCCCTGCCCTGGGATTGTTTGATGGGTCAGTGAAGAGGGAGCTTTACTCTGTATCTAACCCGTGCTGTACCTGCCCTGGGAGTGTTTGATGGGACAGTGTAGAGGGAGCTTTACTCTGTATCTAATCCATGCTCTACCTGCCCTGGGAGTGTTTGAGGGACAGTGCAGAGGGAGCGTTACTCTGTATCTAATCCGTGCTTTACCTGCCCTGGGAGTGTTTGATGGGACAGGGTAGAGGGAGCCTTACTCTGTATCTAACCCGTGCTGTACCTGCCCTGGGAGTGTTTGATGGGACAGTGTAGAGGGAGCTTTACTCCGTATCTAATCCGCGCTGTACCTTCCCTGGGAGTGTTTGAGGGACAGTGCAGAGGGAGCTTTACTCTGTATCTAATCCGTGCTGTACCTGCCCTAGGAGTGTTTAATGGAACAGTGCAGAGGGAGCTTTACTCTGTATCTAAACCGCGATGTACCTGCCCTGGGAGTGTTTGATGGGACAGTGTAGACGGAGCTTTACCCTGTATCTAAATCATGCTGTACCTGCCCTGGGAGTGTTTGATGGGACAGTGAAGAGGGAGCTTTACTCTGTGTCTAACCCGTGCTGGACCTGCCGTGGTTGTGTTTGATGGGACAGTGTAGATGGAGCTTTACTCTGTATCAAACCCACTTTGTACCTGCCCTGGGATTGTTTGATGGGACAGTGTAGAGAGAGCTTAACTCAGAATCTAACCCGTGCTGTACCTGCCCTGGGACTGTTTGATGGAACAGTGTAGAGGGAGCTTTACTCTGTATCTAATCCGTGCTGTTCCTGCCCTGGGAGTGTTTGATGGGACAGTGTCGATGGAGCTTTCCTCTGTATCTAACCCGTGCTGTACCAGTTCTGGGAGTGTTTGATAGGACAGTGTAGAGGGAGCTTTACTCTGAATCTAACCCGTGCTGTAACTGCCCTGGTAGTGTTTGACGGGACAGTGTAGAGGGAGTTTTACTCTGTATCTAACCCGTGCTGTCCCTGCCCTGGGATTGTTTGATGGGACAGTGAAGAGGGAGCTTTACTCTGCATCTAACCCGTGCTGTACCTGCCCTGGGAATGTTTGATCGGACAGTGAAGAGGGATCTTTACTCTTTAACTAACCCCGTGCTGTACCTGCCCTGGGATTGTTTGATGGGACAGTGTCGAGGGAGCTTTACCCTGTACCTAACCCATGCTGAACCTGCTCTGGGAGTGTTTGATGGGACAGTGTCGATGGAGCTTTACCCTATATCTAACCTATGCTGTATTTACCTGGGATGATTTGACAGGACAGGGTAGAGGGAGCTTGACTCTGTATCTAACCCCATGCTGTACCTGCACTGGGAGTGTTTGATGGGACAGTGTAGAGGGAGCTTTACTGTATATCTAACCCATGCTGTGCCTGCCCTTGGAGTCTTTAATGGAACAGTGTAGAGGGAGTTAACTCTGTTCCTAACCCGTGCTATACCTGCCCTGGCAATGTTTGACCGGACAGTGTAGAGGGAGATTCACTCTGTATCCAACCCGTGCTGCATTTGCCCTGTCAGTGTTTGATGGGACAGTGTTGCGGAAGTTTTACTCCTTATCTAACATGTGCTGTATCTCCCCTGGGATTGTTTGATGAGACAGTGCAGATGGAGCATTACCCTGTATCTGAACCATGCTGTATTTGCCCTGGGATTGTTTCACGGGAGAGTGTAGAGGGAGCTTTACTCTGTATCTAACCCGTGCTGTACCTGCCGTGCGAGTGTTTGATGGGACAGTGTAGAGGGAGCTTTACTCTGTATCTAACCCGTGCTGTACCTGCCCTGGGAGTGTTTGATGGGGCAGTGTAGAGGGAGTTTTACTCCGTATCTAACCCGCGCTGTACCTTCCCTGGGAGAGTTTGAAGGACAGTGTAGAGGGAGCATTACTCTGTATCTAACCGCGTGCTCTACCTGTCCTGGGAGTGTTTGAGGGACAGTGCAGAGGGAGCTTTACTCTGTATCTAATCCATGCTGTACCTGCCCTGGGAGTGTTTGATGGGACAGTGTGGAGGGAGCCTTACTCTGTATCTAAACCGTGCTGTACCTGCACTGGGATTGTTTGATGGGACAGTGTAGAGGGAGCTTTACCCTGTATCTAACCCATGTTGAACCTGCCCTGGGAGTGTTTGATGGTACAGTGTAGAGGGAGCTTTACTCTGTATCTAATCCGTGCTGGACCTGCCCTAGGAGTGTTTAATGGAACAGTGCAGAGGGTGCTTTACTCTGTATCTAAACCGCTATGTACCTGCCCTGGGAGTGTTTGATGGAACAGTGTAGAGGGAGCTTTACGCTGTATCTAACCCGTGCTGTACCTGCCCTGGGAGTGTTTTGACGGGACAGTGTAGAGGGATCTTTACTCTGTATGTAACCCGTACTGGACCTGCCCTGGGAGTGTTTGACGGGACAGTGCAGAGGGATATTTACTCTGTATCTAACCCGTGCTGTACCCGCCCTGGGAGTGTTTTGACGGGACAGTGTAGAGGGAGCTCGACTCTGTATCTAACCCGTGCTGTACCTGCCGTGGGAGTGCTTGATGGGACAGTGTAGAGGGAGCTTTACTCTGTATCGAAACGCGTGCTGTACCTGCCCTGGGAGTGTTTGATGGGACAGTGTAGAGAAAGCTTTTCTCTGTATCTAACCCGTGCTATACCTGCCCTGGCAATATTTGATGGGACAGTGTAGAGGGAGATTTACTTTGAACCTAACCCGTGCTGTACCTGCCCTGGGAGTGTTTGATGGGACAGTGTAGAGGGAGCTTTACTCTGTATCTAACCCGTGCTGTACCTGGCCTGGGAGTGTTTGATGGGACAGTGAAGAGGGAGTTTTTCTCTGTATCTAACCCGTGCTGTACCTGCCCTGCGATTGTTTGATGGGACAGTGTAGAGGGAGCTTTACTCTGTATCTAACCCGTGCTGTACCTACCCTGGGAGTGTTTGATGGGACAGTGTAGAGGAAGCTTTACTCTGTATCTAACCCGTGCTGTACCTCCCCTGGGAGTGTTTGATGGGACAGTGTAGAGGAAGCTTTTCTCTGTATCTAACCCGTGCTATACCTGCCCTGGCAATGTTCGATGGGACAGTGTAGAGGGAGATTTACTTTGAACCTAACCCGTGCTGTACCTGCCCTGGGAGTGTTTGATGGGACAGTGTCGAGGGAGCTTTACTCTGTATCTAACCCGTGCTGTACCTGGCCTGGGAGTGTTTGATGGGACAGTGTAGACGGAGCTTTACTCTGTATCTAACTCGTGCTGTGCCTGCCATGGGAGTGTTTGATGGGAAAGTGTAGAGGGAGCTTTACTCTGTAACTAACCCGTGCTGCTCCTGCACTGGGAGTATTTGATGGGACAGTGTAGAGGGAGCTTCACTCGGTATCTAACCAGAGCTGTACCTGCCCTGGGAGTGTTTGATGCGACAGTGTAGAGGGAGCTTTACTCTGTATCTAACAAGTGCTGTATCTGCCTTGGGAGTGTTTGATGGGGACAGTGTAGATGAAGCTTAGCTCTGTATCTAACCCGTGCTGTACCTGCCCTTGCAATGTTTGACGGGACAGTGTAGAGGGAGAATTACTCTGTATCTAACCCCTGCTGTATTTACCTGGGATTATTTGACGGGACAGGGTAGAGGGTGCTTTACTCTGTATCTAACCCCTGCTGTTCCTGCCCCGGGAGTGTTTGATGGAACAGTGTAGAGGGAGCTTTACTTTGTATCTAACCCGTGTTTTACCTGCCCTGGGAGTGTTTGATGGGGACAGTGTAGAGGGAGCTTTACTCTGTATCTAACCCGTGCTGTACCTGCCCTGGCAGTGTTTGATGGAACAGTGTAGAGGGAGAATTACTCTGTATCTAAGCCGTGCTGTACCTGCCCTGGGAGTATTTGATGGGACAGTGTAGTGGGAGCTTTACTCTGTATCTAACCCGTGCTGGACCAGCCCTGGGAGTATTTGATGGGACAGTGTAGTGGGACCTTTACTCTGTGTCTAACCCGTGCTGGACCTGCCCTGGGATGTTTAATGGGACAGTGTAGAAGGAGCTTTACTCTGTATCTATCCCGTGCTGTACCTGCCCTGGGATGTTTAATGGGACAGTGTAGTGGGAGCTTTACTCTGTATCTAACCCGTGCTGCACCTGCCCTGGGAGTGTTTGATGGGACAGTGTAGAGGGAGCTTGACTCTGTATCTAACCCGTGCTGTACCTGCCCTGGGAGTATTTGATGGGACAGTGTAGAAGGAGCTTTACTCTGTATCTATCCCGTGCTGTACCTGCCCTGGGAGTGTTTGATGGAACAATGTAGAGGGACCTTTACTCTGTATCTAACCCGTGCTGTAACTGCCGCGGTAGTGTTTGACGGGACAGTGTAGAGGGAGCTTTACTCTGTATCTAACCCGTGCTGTACCTGCCCTGGGATTGTTTGATGGGTCAGTGAAGAGGGAGCTTTACTCTGTATCTAACCCATGCTGTACCTGCCCTGGGAGTGTTTGACGGGACAGTGTAGAGGGAGCTTCACTCTGTATCTTACCCGTGCTGTACCTGCCCTGGGATTGTTTGATAGGTCAGTGAAGAGGGAGCTTTACTCTGTATCTAACCCGTGCTGTACCTGCCCTGGAAGTGTTTGATGGGACAGTGTAGAGGGAGCTTTACTCTGTATCTAACCCGTGCTGTACCTGCCCTGGCAATGTTTGACCGGACAGTGTGGAAGGAGCTTTACTCTGTATCTAACCCTTGCTGTACCTGCCCTGGCAGTGTTTGATGGGACAGTGTAGAGGAAGCTTAACTCTGTATCTAACCCGTGCTGTATCTGCTCTGGGATTGTTTGATGAGACAGTGTCGCGGGAGCTTTGCCCGGTATATAACCCATGCTGTATTTGTCCTGGGATTGTTTGACGGGACAGTGTAGAGGGAGCTTTACTCTGCATCTAACCCGTGCTGTACCTGCCCTGGGAGTGTTTGACGGGACAGTGCAGAGGGACCTTCACTCTGTACCTAACCTGTGCTGTACCTGCCCTGGGATTGTTTGGTGGGTCAGTGAAGAGGGAGCTTTACTCTGTATCTAACCCGTGCTGTAACTGCCCTGGCAGTGTTTGATGGGACAGTGTAGAGGGAGCTTTACTCTGTATCTAACCCGTGCTGTACCTGCCCTGGGAGTGTTTGATGGGACAGTGTAGAGGGAGCTTTTCTCTGTATCCAAACCGTGCTGTACCTGCCCTGGCAGTGTTTGATGGGACAGTGTAGAGGGAGCTTTACTCTGTATCTAACCCGTGCTGTACCTACCCTGGGAGCGTTTGGTGGGGACAGTGTAGAGGGAGCTTTACTCTGTATATAACCCGTGCTGTACCTGCCCTGGGATTGTTTGACGGGACAGTGTAGATGGAGCTTTACTCTGTATCTAACCCGTGCTGTACCTGCCCTGGGAGTGTTTGATGGGACAGTGTAGAGGGAGCTTTACTCTGTATCTAACCCGTGCTGTACCTTCCCTGGGAGTGTTTGATGGGACAGTGTAGAGGGAGCTTTACTCTGTATCTAACCCGTGCTGTGCCTGCCCTAGGAGTGTTTGATGGGACAGTGTCGAGGGAGCTTTACTCTGTATCTAACCCGTGCTGTACCTTCTCTGGGAGTGTTTGATGGGACAGTGCAGAGGGAGCTGTACTCTGTATCTAACCCGTGCTTTACCTGCCCTGGGAGTGTTTGATGGGACCGTGTAGAGGGAGCTTTACTCTGTATTTCATCCGTGCTGTACCTGCCCTGGGAGTGTTTAATGGGACAGTGTAGAGGGAGCTTTTCTCTGTATCTAACCCGTGCTGTACCTGCCCTGGGATTGTTTGATGGGACAGTGCAGAGGGAGCTTTACTCTGTATCTAACCCATGCTGTACCTGCCCTGGGAGTGTTTGATGGGACAGTGTAGAGGGAGCGTTACTCTGTATCGAACCCGTGCTGTACCTGCCCTGGGAGTGTTTGATGGGACAGTGTAGAGGGAGCTTTACTCTGTATCAAACCCGTGCTGTACCTGCCCTGGGAGTGTTTGATGGGACAGTGCACAGGGAGCTTTACTCTGTATCTACCCCGTGCTGTACCTGCCCTGGGAGTGTTTGATGAAAACAAATTTGGGGAAAGGTTTTGAATACCCTATGATGACATCCCTCATGTTGATGAGAGTTATTTTTGGTCAGGACTGTAATGGAAAATAGACTGGAAAGATAAACAAACAGGGAAAAGGTTGACTGTGCGAAGCAGGACATGAATTATGTTGCTCACCCAGTGAGTCAGTCATGGAATTTCTGCTTCAACTGCTGCTGGAGGAAAGAGCAGGTGAGCATCCAGGACAGCGATCTGCACAGTGTCCGTGTGGGAGGGTGGGAGCGGAGCAGACTTCCAATCTGACGGACCGTCTCACAGACAAGACACTGGCACTAATGTTCAATAAGGGCAATGGAAAGCCTGCAATTATTTTTGCAGCTCATCACATTATCGGAATGTCGTAAAGCACTTCACCTTCAATGAGTGACTCTGAGGTGCAGCGACCCTCCTTGTGGAAGAGCCATCTCGGCGCACAGCAAGATCCCACAAATGGCAATCAGCTGGATGTGCGGTTCATCTGTTTGTGGGTGGTGTTGGTTGCGGAATGCTGGCCTAGTAAACTGCTCATCTCCAAGTTGCACCGTGAGATCTTTCAACAACAATCAGGAAGAGACGCGCTCAGTTATCTAACAGAAAAGAGAGTTGGGATAAATGGTTCATTCTCGGGTTGGCAATCAGTGACTAGTGGTGTTCCGCAGGGGTCAGTGCTGGGACCCCAACTCTTTACAATCTATATTAACGATTTGGAGGAAGGGACCGAGTGCAACGTATCCAAGTTTGCCGATGATACAAAGATGGGAGGGAAAGCAGTGAGTGAGGAGGACATAAAAAACCTGCAAAAGGACATAGACAGGCTAATTTGGCTGATGGAATATAATGTTGGAAAGTGTGAGGTTATGCACTTTGGCAGAAAAAATCAAAGAGCAAGTTATTATCTAAATGGAAAGAAACTGCAAAGTGCTACAGTACAAAGGGATCTGGGGGTCCTGGTGCATGAAACACAGAAGGTTAGTATGCAGGTGCAGCAGGTGATCAGGAAGGCCAATGGAATCTTGGCTTTTATTGCAAGGGGGATGGAGTATAAAAGCAGGGAAGTCTTGCTGCAGTTATACAGGGTACTGGTGAGGCCACACCTGGAATATTGCATACAGTTTTGGTTTCCATATTTAAGAAAAGATATACTTGCTCTCGAGGCGGTTCAGAGAAGGTTCACTCAGTTGATTCCGGAGATGAGGGGGTTGACTTATGAGGAAAGGTTGAGTAGGTTGGGCCTCTACTCATTGGAATTCAGAAGAATGAGAGGCGATCTTATCGAAACATATAAGATTGTGAGGGGGCTTGATCGGGTGGCTGCGGGGAGGATGTTTCCACTGATGGGTGAGACTAGAACTAGGGGGCATAATCTTAGAATAAGGGGCTGCCCTTTCAAAACTGAGATGAGGAGAAACTTCTTCACTCAGAGGGTAGTAAATCTATGGAATTTGCTACCTCAGGGAGCTGTGGAAGCTGCGACACTAAATAAATTTAAAACGGAGATAGACAGTTTCCTAGCTGATAAGGGAATTAGGGGTTACGGGTAGCGGGCAGGGAAGTGGACATGAGTCTAGGTCCGGATCAGCCATGATCCTATTGAATGGCGGAGCAGGCCCGAGGGGCCATATGGCCTACTCCTGCTCCTACTTCTTATGTTCTTATGTTCTTATATTTAATGCCTCATCCGAAAGAGGGCTCCTCCGACAGTGCAGCGCTCCCTCAGTACTGCAGCAGGAGTGTCGGCCTAGATGATGGGATCAAGTCCCTGGAGTGGGGCTCGAACCCACAACCTTCCGGCACAGAGGGAAGAGTTTTACCAACCGGCTGCTCCAGACCTGACTGAGCATTGAGCTGTCACAGCCCAGAGCTACTCACTCAATGCAATTTCTCAACAGTCCACCCCCTGGTTTAGTTAGCAAACACAATCAGAGAAGGGTCTGTCACAAACCACAACGATATAAGCATTGGATAGTGACATGAATCAGTCATTCATGAAAGAAAGACTTATGAAATAATACTGAGCAGCCTACGGGTGGCGCTGTCCAGGGAGAGTATAAATACTCGGGCACGGGCCCAGCTTGCGCAGGACATTCTTAACAGGAACTAGTGAAGGACACAACTGGACCTCCATGTTGTAAAACAGTTGATTAAAGCTTTGTTTAACGCTTAGACCAAGCGCCTAGTAGTTTTCTTACGTCAGATAGGGTGGATAGAGAGAAACTATTTCCTCTGGTGGGGGGAGTCCAGAACAAGGGGGGCATAACCCTAAAATTAAAGCCAGGCCGTTCAGGGGTGATGTCAGGAAGCACTCATCACACAAAGGGTGGTGGAAATCTGGAACTCTCTCCCCCAAAAAGCTGTTGAGGCTGGGGGTCAATTGAAAATTTTCGAGACAGAGATCGATAGATTTTTATTGCTTAAGAGTATCAAGGCATATGGAGTAAAGGCGGGCAAATGGAGTTGATGTACAGATCAGGCATGATCAGATTTAATGGCAGAACAGGCAGGAGGAGCTGAATGGCCTCCTCCTGTACCTAGACCCTTGAGGGGCTGAATGGTCTCCTCCTGTTCCTAGACCCTTGAGGGACAGAATGGCCTCCTCCTGTTCCTAGACCCTTGAGGGGCTGAATAGCCTCTTCCTGTTCCTAGATTTTTGAGGGGCTGAATAGCTTCCTCCAGTCCCTATGTTCCTCGAGGGGCTGAATGGCCTCCTCCTCTTCCTAGATCCTCGAGGGACTGAATGGCCTCCTCCTGTTCCTAGATTCTCGAGGGGCTGAATGGCCTCCTCCAGTCCCTATGTTCCTCGAGGGGCTGAATGGCCTCCTCCTGTTCCTATTACAATGTAAAAACCTGACATTTAAATAGAAATCCTTTACGTGGAAAAATGGTCACATGAGCGCGGGGATAGGGGAGGGAGGGGAGCGGAGGGGAGGGGAGGAGAGGACAGTGTGCTGGTAGGATAAGCAGGATAGGATGGTGTAGGGTAGGGATGGGGGACAGTAGGGTGGGGGAGGGGAGGGGAGGGGAGGGTGGGTTTCAATTCCGATGCTGTCTTTGACATTGATTAAAATTTATTGATAGCTTCAATAACTAATTAATAACTCGTTAACACTCCACATCATAAGAGACAGAAATAAATTAAAAATAGACTTCTGTCTAATTTCCATTTTAGAAATTTCCAAACACATTCTTCAAACACAGGAGAGATGGCAGCCTTAATTATAATCATCAATCATTCCCAGCTCAAATACAAAACTGCTTAAAACTTCGACTACACTGTCCCATCAAACACTCCCAGGGCAGGTACAGCACGGGTTAGATACAGAGTAAAGCTCCCTCTACACTGTCCCATCAAACACTCCCAGGGCAGGTACAGCACGGGTTAGATACAGAGCAAAGCTCCCTCTACACTGTCCTATCAAACACTCCCAGGGCAGGTACAGCACAGGTTAGATACAGAGTAAAGCTCCATCTACACTGTCCCATCAAAGGCTCCCAGGGCAGGTACAGCATGGGTTAGATACAGAGTAAAGCTCCCTCTACACTGTCCCATCAAACGTTCCCAGGGCAGGTACAGCAGGGTTAGATACAGAGTAAAGTTCCCTCTACACTGCCCCATCAAACACTCCCAGGGCAGGTACAGCACGGGTTAGATACAGCGTAAAGCTCCCTCTACACTGTCCCGTCAAACACTCCCAGGGCAGGTAGAGCATGGGTTAGATACAGAGTAAAGCTCCCTCTACACTGTCCCATCAAACACTCCCAGGGCAGGTGCAGCACGGGTTAGATACAGAGTAAAGCTCCCTCTACATTGTCCCATCAAACACTCCCAGGGCAGGTACAGCACGGGTTAGATACAGAGTAAAGCTCCCTCTACACTGTCCCATCAATCACTCCCAGGGCAGGTACAGCACGGGTTAGATACAGAGTAAAGCTCCCTCTACACTGTCCCATCAAACGCTTCCAGGGCAGGTACAGCATGGGTTAAATACAGAGTAAAGCTCCCTCTACACTGTCCCATCAAACGCTCCCAGGGCAGGTACAGCATGGGTTAGATACAGAGTAAAGCTCCCTCTACACTGTCCCATCAAACGCTCCCAGGGCAGGTACAGCATGGGTTAGATACAGAGTAAAGCTCCCTCTACACTGTCCCATCAAACGCTCCCAGGGCAGATACAGCATGGGTTAGATACAGAGTAAAGCTCCCTCTACACTGTCCCATCAAACACTCCCAGGGCAGGTACAGCATGGGTTAGATACAGAGTAAAGTTCCCTCTACACTGTCCCATCAAACACTCCCAGGACAGGTACAGCACGGGTTAGATACAGAGTAAAGCTCCCTCTGCACTGCCCCATCAAACACTCCCAGGGCAGGGACAACACGGGTTAGATACAGAGTAAAGCTCCCTCTACACTGTCCCATCAAACACACCCAGGGCAGGTACAGCACGGGTTAGGTACAGAGTAAAGCTCCCTCTACACTGTCCCATCAAACACTCCCAGGGCAGGTACAGCACGGGTTAGATACAGAGTAAAGTTCCCTCTACACTGCCCCATCAAACACTCCCAGGGCAGGTACAGCACGGGTTAGATACAGAGTAAAGCTCCCTCTACACTGTCCCATCAAACGCTCCCAGGGCAGGTACAGCATGGGTTAGATACAGAGTAAAGCTCCCTCTACACTGTCCCATCAAACGCTCCCAGGGCAGATACAGCATGGGTTAGATACAGAGTAAAGCTCCCTCTACACTGTCCCATCAAACACTCCCAGGGCAGGTACAGCATGGGTTAGATACAGAGTAAAGTTCCCTCTACACTGTCCCATCAAACACTCCCAGGACAGGTACAGCACGGGTTAGATACAGAGTAAAGCTCCCTCTGCACTGCCCCATCAAACACTCCCAGGGCAGGGACAGCACGGGTTAGATACAGAGTAAAGCTCCCTCTACACTGTCCCATCAAACACACCCAGGGCAGGTACAGCACGGGTTAGGTACAGAGTAAAGCTCCCTCTACACTGTCCCATCAAACACTCCCAGGGCAGGTACAGCATGGGTTAGATACAGAGTAAAGTTCCCTCTACACTGTCCCATCAAACACTCCCAGGGCAGGTACAGCACAGGTTAGATACAGAGTAAAGTTCCCTCTACACTGCCCCATCAAACACTCCCAGGGCAGGTACAGCATGGGTTAGATACAGAGTAAAGCTCCCTCTACACTGTCCCATCAAACACTCCCAGGGCAGGTACAGCATGGGTTAGATACAGAGTAAAGTTCCCTCTACACTGCCCCATCAAACACTCCCAGGGCAGGTACAGCATGGGTTAGATACAGAGTAAAGCTCCCTCTACACTGTCCCATCAAACATTCCCAGGGCAGGTACAGCAAGGGTTAGATACAGAGTAAAGCTCCCTCTACACTGTCCCATCAATCACTCCCAGGGCAGGTACAGCACAGGTTAGATACAGAGTAAAGCTCCCTCTACACTGTCCCATCAAACATTCCCAGGGCAGGTACAGCAAGGGTTAGATACAGAGTAAAGCTCCCTCTACACTGTCCCATCAAACATTCCCAGGGCAGGTACAGCAAGGGTTAGATACAGAGTAAAGCTCCCTCTACACTGCCCCATCAAACACTCCCAGGGCAGGTACAGCATGGGTTAGATACAGAGTAAAGCTCCCTCTACACTGTCCCATCAAACACTCCCAGGGCAGGTCCAGCACGGGTTAGATACAGAGTAAAGCTCCCTCTACACTGTCCCATCAAACACTCCCAGGGCAGGTCCAGCACGGGTTAGATACAGAGTAAAGCTCCCTCTACACTGTCCCATCAAACACTCCCAGGGCAGGTACAGCATGGGTTAGATACAGAGTAAAGCCTCTTCCTGCACCAATGTGTTATTTCAATCTCTCAAGCTATATGGTGTCTGTAATGCGAGTTCTGTGGTGTGGACCTGTGCCAGGGGATCAGGTTGGGACTAACCTAAACCCAATTCAGCCATCAGAAAGATGAAACTCATGAACATTTAGATAGGTGGAAATTCAGTTCTCCAACTCTTCATAGTTTAGTCCCTTCACCCTGAATAGAAAGGGTCCCATGTAATTCTGCTTTTCTTTTGCATGTTCCTGTTTTGCCTCCCAACCCATCAGGTTTCTGAATAGCCTTAATAGTGAGAAAGAATGAAAGAAAGAATAATTGAAGCAATGAAGAGATGGAGGAAGGAAGGAAGGAAGGGAGGGAGGGAGGAAGGAAGGGAGGAAGGGAGGGAGGAAGGGAGGAAGGAAGGACGGACGGACTACAAGAGTTGGAGGTTTACCTCTGTGCTTTAATGTGAAGATGCATTTGGTGGTCATTCTGTAGGACACAATGAGGAGCACTCCCTTCAGCATGACATAGAGCAGCTGGTCAACCTGCCGTGAGCCGCTCGTGGGTTCTTGACTCGTTGAGCTTAGTACAACCATTGTTATCCTGCGTATGAACCAGCTCCCATCATCTAATCCCCTCGTGCACAAACAACACACACAATGTTCCAGTGTTGTGAGAACAGAACCCTTGAGGGGTTCCTTCTGGGAATAGAGCGCAGTTTCCAATAGACTAATATAAATAGTAAAATATGCAGGGAGTATAAATACATGAGCAATGCCAATAACTGGGCCCTTCTGTCAGGAGTGTCTGGTTTCACCTTCTGTTTACTGATCCCGGTCTTTATTCCTTTGGGTTATTTTCTGGCTTTTTCCCTCCTCTCCAGAACGTGATAGAAACATAGAAGATAGGAGCAGGAGTAGGCCATTCAGCCCCTCGAGCCTGTTCTGCCATTTAATGAGATCATGGCTGATCATCCAAACTCAGTACCCTGTCCCTGCTTTCTCCCCATATCCCTTGATCCCTTTAGCCTTAAGAAATATATCCAACTCCTTCTTGAATATATTTAATGAATTGGCCTCAACTGCCTTCTGTGGTAGAGAATTCCACAGGTTCACCACTCTCTCGGTGAAGAAATTCCTCCTCATCTCTGTCCTAAATGGCTTACCCCTTATCCTTAGACTGTGACCCCTGGTTCTGGACTCCCCCGCCATCGGGAACATCCTTCCTGCATCTAGTCTGTTGAGTCCTGTTAGAATTTTATAAGTTTCAATGAGATCCCCTCTCATTCTTCTAAACTCCAGCGAGTATAAACCCAATCGACCCAATCTCTCCTCATACGTCATTCCTGCCATCGCAGGTATCAGTCTGGTGAATCTTCGCTGCACTCTCTCCATGGGAAGAATATCCTTCCTCAGATAAGGCGACCAAAACTGCACACAATACTCAAGGTGTGGTCTCACCAAGGCCCTGTACAACTGCAGCAAGACATCCTTGCTCCTGTACTCGAATCCTCTCGCTATGAAGGCCAACATACCATTTGCCTTCTTAACCACCTGCTGCACTTGCATGCTTACCTTCAGCAACTGGTGCACAAGGACACCCAGGTCTCGTTGCACTTCCCCTTTTCCCAATCTACTGCCGTTCAGATAATAATCTGTCTTCCTGTTTTTGCCACCGAAGTGGATAACCTCACATTTATCCACATTATACTGCATCTGCCATGCATCTGCCCAATCACCCAACCTGTCCAAATCATACTGGAGTTTCTCTGCATCCTCCTCACAGCACACACGCCCACCCAGCTTTGTGTCGTCTGCAAACTTGGAGATATTACATCTAGTTCCCTCGTCTAGATCATTTATATATATTGTGAACAGCTGGGGTCCTAGCACCGATCCCTGCGGTACCCCACTAGTCACTGCCTGCCACTCGGAAAAAGACCCGTTTATTCCAACTCTTTGCTTCCTGTCTGCCAACCAGTCCCCTTGGTGGGAGGGTCCCTCCATCTCCTCACTCAAGTGGCTGTGAGTCGCCCAGATGGTGAGTGTTGGTGGGCCACTTGCCCATTAGAGACGGACCCTCACCCGAGGTCAACACAGGCAGCACATTTCAGCCGGGACACCGAATCAATAAAATATACATACACAGGATGTCCCAAAAGCGCTTTACAGCCAATGGAGTGCCTTGTGAAGTACAGTCACTGTTGTAATGTGGGAAACGTGGCAACCCAATTTGCGCACAGCAAGATCCCACAAACAGCAATGTGATAATGACCAGATAATGTTTTTTTAGTGATGTTGATTGCGGGACGAATATTGGCCCCAGGGCACCGGGGAGAACTCCACTGGTTTTTCTTCGAAATAGTGTCCGTGGGATCTTTTACGTCCACTTGAGAGAGCAGGCGGGGGCCTCGGTTTAACGTCTCATCCGAAAGACGGCACCTCCGACAGTGCAGTGCTCCGTCAGTGCAGCACTGGGAGTGTCGGCCGAGCCCTGGAGTGGGACTTGAACCCACGACCTTCTGACTCAGAGACGAGATAACAGCAGCTGGGCCACGATGACACAGAAAGCTGGAATGATATCCAGACAGAGGAAGAGAAGCACTGATACACGCCGGTTAATGACTGTGTTTACTTATGTTAAATCAGCTCCCTCACAACCAAAAGGGACAGAAATCAATTTTGTGATGTTCAATGAACCATAATCCTTTCTATTTTGTTTTTAAAGGGTCCCTGCAGCCATGTCTCTCTTTAAAGACTTTCCCAGGGATCCTCTAATGGCTGAATGGGTAAACGCACAGGCAGAAATGGAACATTACGAGCCAGCAAAATCTCAGGTTTGATTTCTCGCGTTTGTTGAGTGAGTGGATCTCAGCCTAGATGGCTGTTGGACACTAAGATTCGGCCTCAGCAAACCCTGGGCCAGGGAGGGTAAAAATTAATCCTGGGCCCTCATTTCTGTTGACTATCCAGTGTGCACCGGTGCGATGGGGATAGTATTGGGCTCGGCTCTGATGACCTGCTCAACACTCACACTGCAGGCTCCCAAATAAAGGACATCCAATTGAGCAAGGTACCAGAGGGAGAGTGGTGCCCAGGGACCCGTGTCACAGAGGGCAGTATAAAAAATAACAAATAGGAGCAGGAGTCGGCCATTCGGCCCCTCGAGCCTGCTCCGCCATTCAATAAGATCGTGGCTGATCTTTTACCTCAACTCCACTTTCCCGCCCGATCCCCATATCCCTTGATTCCCTTAGAGTCCAACAATCTATCGATCTCAGCCTTGAATATACTCAACGACTGAGCCTTCACAGCCCTCTGGGGTAGAGAATTCCAAAGATTCACCACCCTCTGAGTGAAGAAATTTCTCCTCATCTCAGTCCTAAATGGCCGACCCCTTATTCTGAGACTGTGACCCCTAGTTCTAGACACTCTAGCCAGGGGAAACATCCTCCCTGCATCTACCCTGTCAAGCCCTGTAAGAATTTTAAATGTTTCAATTACAGTAGATCACATCTCATTCTTCTAAACTCTAGAGAATATAGGCCTAGTCTACTCAATCTCTCCTCATAGGACAATCCCCCCATCCCAGGAACCAGTCTGGTGAACCTCCGTTGCACTCCCTCTATGGCAAGTATATCCTTCCTTAGGTAAGGAGACCAAAACTGTACACAACACTCCAGGTGTGCTTTCACCAGGGCCCTCTTTACTCTTATACTCAAATCCTCTTGTAATAAAGGCCAACATACCATTTGCTTTCCTAATTACTTGCTGTACCTGCATGTGAACTTTCAGTGATTAGTGTACAAGGACACCCAGGTCCCTCTGAACACCAACACCAACAGAAAACAGAGAGTCGGGATAAATGGGTCATTTTCCGGTTGGCAATCGGTAACTAGTGGGCTCAGTACTGGGGCCTTAACTATTTACAATCTATATTAAAGACTTGGATGAAAGGACCGAGTGTACTATAGCCAAATTTGCTGATGACACAAAGATAGGTGGGTTAGCAAGTTGTGAGGAGCTGCACTCCCTCGATGGCAAGTATATTCTTCCTTAGGTAAGGAGACCAAAACTGTACACAATACTCCAGGTGTGGTCTCACCAAGGCCCTGTATAATTGCAGTATATAATTAACTAATGGGAACAGTGGTTACGTTACTGGACTAGTAATGCAGAGGCTTGGACTAGTGATCCATGAGACATGAATTCAAATCCCACCACGGCAGCTGTGGAATTTAAATTCAGTTAATTAAATAAATCTGGAATAAAAAGCAAGAAACTACCGGATTGTTGTAAAATCCCATCTGGTTCACTAATGTCCTTTAGGGAAGGAAATCTGTCGTCCTTACCCGGCCTGGCCTATATGTGACTCCAGACCCACAGCAATGTAGGTAACTCGTAACTGCCCACTGAAATGGCCTAGCAAGCCACTCAGTTCTTCAAGGGCAATTAGGGATGGGCAATAAATGCTGGCCTTGCCAGCGACGCCCACATCCCACATCCCACAAACAAATATAAAAAAAAGTATCTTCTTCTTCTTAGGCAGTCCCTCGGAACCGAGGATGACTTGCTTCCACATTAAAAATGAGTTCTCAGGTGACTGATGAGTCCAATGCGGGACCTACAGTCTCTGTCACAGGTGGGGCAGACGGTGGTTGAAGAGACGGGTGGGTGGGGTGCTTGGGTTGACGTGCGCTCCTTGCGCTGCCTGCGCTTGGCTTCCGCTTGCTCCCGGCGAAGAGACTCGAGATGTTCGGCGCCTTCCCGGATGCTTCTCCTCCACTTTGTGTGGTCTTGGGCCAGGGATTCCCAGGTGTCGGTGGGGATGTTGCACTTTTTCAAGGAGGCTTTGAGGGTGCCCACCTGGGGCTCTCTTGCCGTGTCGGAGCTCCGAGTAGAGCGCTTGTTTTGGGAGTCTCGTATCGGGCGTGCGGACGATGTGACCCGTCCATCAGAGCTGATCGAGCGTGGTCAAAGCTTCGATGCTGGGGATGTTGGCCTGAGCGAGAACACTGACGTTGATGCGCTTATCCTGCCAATGGATTTGCAGGATCTTGCGGAGGCAGCGTTGGTGGTACCTCTCCAGTGCTTTGAGGTGCCTGCTGTACATGGTCCATGTCTCTGAGGCATACAGGAGGGCGGGTATCACTACTGCTCTGTAGACCATGAGCTTAGTGCCGGGTTTGAGGTCCTGGCATATAATTGAACTGTTGTTCAGTAACGCATATCCCAGCAAGAGTGGGCTCCATCAGGTGAAGGGAGGAGAAAATTGGAGGTGAACAATGGATATTGAAAAGCAGTTAAACAAAATCAATGGGGGGACTGAATATTATTAATCTCACAAATAGACACTGAAAAACATGAGCCCTAGAACCTGCAATATGTGAGTTCATTAATCGAACAGAAGGACTGTGACACAATGCCATCAAAATATTTTTAGTGACTCTCAAGACTGAGTATTAAAGGCTCTTAAATTTTAGTCCAAACTGTCGTTTCTTTATAAATAATTATCGTGTAATTTAAGATCCACTCTGTTACTTCCTGCCCTTGGTTCTAATCCTGTAGCAGACAATTTCTCTCGCTGTGGGATTGCTAATTGGGATGAAAGCAGCTACATAATGCTTTCACCAGAAGGGAGGGATGTAAAACCGTGAGTCATGTGAGGGCAGGAGAGGGAGAGAAGGCAAAGAGAAAGTGACGGGAGAGAGGGAGAAGGGGAAAGGAAACAGTATGGAAAGAGAGAAAGAGCAAGGCGACAGGGTACGGCGAGAGTGCGAAAAGAAAAAGATTTGCATTTCTCTAGCGCCTTTCACGACCACCGGACGTCCCAACGTGCTTTACAGCCAATGAAGTACTTTTGAAGCATAGTCACGGTTGTAATGTAGGAAACGTGGCAGCCAATTTGCGCACAGCAAGCTCCCACAAACAGCAATGTGATAATGACCAGATAAGCTGTTTTTTAGTGATGTTGATTAAGGGTTAAATATTGGCCAGGACACCGGGGACAACTCCCCTGCTCTTCTTCAAAATAGTGCCATGGGATCTTTTACATCCACCCAAGAGAGCAGACTCTACCCACCCATTTAATCTCCTCCCACAGCCCATGTACACTCTCCTCTATCACAGACTCTACCCACCCATTTAATCTCCTCCCACAGCCCGTGTACACTCTCCCCTATCACAGACTTTCCCCACCCATTTAATCTCCTCCCACAGCCCGTGTACACTCTCCCCTATCACAGACTCTCCCCACCCATTTAATCTCCTCCCACAGCCCGTGTACACTCTCCCCTATCACAGACTCTACCCACCCATTTAATCTCCTCCCACAGCCTGTGTACACTCTCCCCTATCACAGAGTCTACCCACCCATTTAATCTCCTCCCACAGCCCGTGTACACTCTCCCCTATCACAGACTCTACCCACCCATTTAATCTCCTCCCACAGCCCGTGGACACTCTCCCCTATCACGGACTGTACCCACCCATTTAATCTCCTCCCACAGCCCGTGTACACTCTCCCCTATCACAGACTCTACCCACCCGTTTAATCTCCTCCCACAGCCCGTGTACACTCTCCCCTATCACAGACTCTACCCACCCATTTAATCTCCTCCCACAGCCCGTGTACACTCTCCCCTATTACAGACTCTACCCACCCATTTAATCTCCTCCCACAGCCCGTGTACACTCTCCCCTATCACAGACTCTACCCACCCATTTAATCTCCTCCCACAGCCCGTGTACACTCTCCCCTATCACAGACTCTACCCACCCATTTAATCTCCTCCCACAGCCCGTGTACACTCTCCCCTATCACAGACTCTACCCACCCATTTAATCTCCTCCCACAGCCCGTGTACACTCTCCCTATCACTGACTCTACCCATCCATTTAATCTCCTCCCACAGCCCGTGTACACTCTCCCTATCACTGACTCTACCCATCCATTTAATCTCCTCCCACAGCCCGTGTACACTCTCCTCTATCACAGACTCTTCCCACCCATTTAATCTCCTCCCACAGCCCGTGTACACTCTCCCCTATCACAGACTCTACCCACCCATTTAATCTCCTCCCACAGCCCGTGTATACTCTCCCCTGTCACAGACTCTACCCACCCATTTAATCTCCTCCCACAGCCCATGTACACTCTCCCCTATCACAGACTCTACCCACCCATTTAATCTCCTCCCACAGCCCGTGTACACTCTCCCCTATCACAGACTCTACCCACCCATTTAATCTCCTCCAACAACCTGTGTACACTCTCCCCTATCACAGACTCTGCCCACCCATTTAATCTCCTCCCACAGCCCGTGTACACTCTCCCCTATCACAGACTCTACCCACCCATTTAATCTCCCCCCACAGCCCATGGACACTCTCCCCTATCACAGACTCTACCCACCCATTTAATCTCCCCCCACAGCCCATGGACACTCTCCCCCATCACAGACTCTACCCACCCATTTAATCTCCTCCCACAGCCCGTGTACACTCTCCCCTATCACAGACTCTACCCACCCATTTAATCTCCTCCCACAGCCCGTGTACACTCTCCCCTATCACAGACTCTACCCACCCATTTAATCTCCTCCCACAGCCCGTGTACACTCTCCCCTATCACAGACTCTACCCACCCATTTAATCTCCTCCCACAGCCCGTGTACACTCTCCCCTATCACAGATTCTACCCACCCATTTAATCTCCTCCCACAGCCCGTGTACACTCTCCCCTATCACAGACTCTACCCACCCATTTAATCTCCTCCCACAGCCCGTGTACACTCTCCCCTATCACAGACTCTACCCACCCATTTAATCTCCTCCCACAGCCCGTGTACACTCTCCCCTATCACAGACTCTACCCACCCATTTAATCTCCTCCCACAGCCCGTGTACACTCTCCCCTATCACAGACTCTACCCACCCATTTAATCTCCTCCCACAGCCCGTGTACACTCTCCCCTATCACAGACTCTACCCACCCATTTAATCTCCTCCCACAGCCCGTGTACACTCTCCCCTATCACAGACTCTACCCACCCATTCAATCTCCTCCCACAGCCCATGTACACTCTCCCCTATCACAGACTCTACCCACCCATTTAATCTCCTCCCACAGCCCGTGTACACTCTCCCCTATCACAGACTCTACCCACCCATTTAATCTCCTCCCACAGCCCGTGTACACTCTCCCCTATCACAGACTCTACCCACCCATTTAATCTCCCCCCACAGCCCGTGTACACTCTCCCCTATCACAGACTCTACCCACCCATGTAACCTCCTTCCTGTTTTTGACACCAAAGTGGATAACCTTGCATTTATCCACGTTATATTGCATCTGCCATGCTTCTGCCCAATCACCCAGCCTGTCCAAATCATCCTGGAGTTTCTCGGCATCCTCCTCACAGCACACACGCCCACACAGCTTTGTGTCGTCTGCAAACTTGGAGATATTACATCTAGTTCCCTCTCCACAGATGTTGCCTGGCCTGCTGAGTTTTTACAGCATCTTCTGTTGTTATTTCGGATGTCACCGATGACATTTCCACCGCCTGAACAGGATCCATGGTGTTCCAGCACCGATGTAATTATCTCCATCTGGTCCTCTCTCTCTAACCTTCTGGCCCATTCCTAATCTTTACCGACATAACTCACTGCGTGTGAAGTGCTTTGAGATATTTCTGAGAAATATGAAGCTGCTTTCTTTCTCTCTCATTCCCTTCCTTTTTCTCATTCCCTCTCTCTCATTTTCCCTTCCTAGTCTTCTCGCTCTCTTTCTTTCTTCCCCCCTCTCTATTTCTCACGAGGTAAACTGAGCAGCTCCTTTTATTTTTCGGAGTTTGGCAGTGCATCAAACTGATTTTGCCGAGAGCCTGTTCTACATTTTCACAACTCCACAGGGGAAACAAGTAAATCTAATCACTGGTCTCCGTTCGAGAAAAATTGGTTTTGCATCATGTGGAAAAAGAGCAGCAGGTTTAGAGAAGTTGGACAAACACCAATTTGCTGTCGTACCTCTGACCACCCGACTGCCCAGGACAGCTTGCTGAGCTCTGACCCGAGCTGAGCATTTCAAAGACATGTCTCCAAAGCCCTTCTCGTTCAGCCTGAAGAGAATTTACTTTCATGATTCTTGCTAAAGCCTCTCAAATATTGAACCGAGGAAGATAAGGGGAGATATTTTATTCATGTCTGAATGCTGTTCTTGGAACAGAATGAAAAGCAGGAACCCGGCGCTGAGGTGTTTGTTGCAGTCTTCGCAGGTTCTCCGAGTGAAGGGTTTTGATGAATATTTTAACATAAACTCAACGGGGTGGCTGAGCATGCTGGCAGGTAGAATACCGAGCAGGACTGATGGTGGCTCTGGACTGTGGACGATGCGATTGCTTCATCACCCGTCCTGTGGAGCAGGGGTGGCGAGACAGCACCTCCCAAACCCGCGACCTCCACCACCTAGAAGGACAAGGGCAGCAGGCCCATGGGAACACCACCACCTTCAAGTTCCCCTCCAAGTCACACACCATCCTGACTTGGAAATATATCGGCCGTTCCTTCATCGTCGCTGAGTCCAAATCCTGGAACTCCCTCCCTAACAGCACTGTGGGAGTACCTTCACCACACGGACTGCAGCGGTTCAAGAAGGCAGCTCACCACCACCTGTTCAAGGGAAACTAGGGATGGACAATAAATGCCGGCCTTGCCAGCGACGCCCACATTCCGTGAACGAATATAAAAAAAATTAAACACTCCCGAACCACCGCAACAGGGACACAGCCCAGAATACTCAACCAAATTCAGGGCGGTGCTCTGTGTACCCCTTCCCTATCTCTGTAACCTCCTCCATCCCTGCAACTCTCCGAGATCTCTGCGCTCCTACAATTCTGGCCTCTTGCGCATACCCCGATTTCCTTTGCTCCACCATTGGCGGCTGTGCCTTTAGCTGCCTGGGCCCTGAGCTCTGCAATTCCCTCCCTGAACCTCTCCACCTCTCTCCCTCTCTCTCTCCTCCTTTAAGACACTGCTTAAAACCTACATCTTTCACTAAACACATGGTCACCTGACCTAATATTTCATGTTAATTTTTTCTGCTATCGCTCCTGTGAAGTGCCTTGGGACGTTTATCTACATTAAAGGCGCTCTATAAATGCAAGTAATTGTTGAAGTTGCCCTGTGTCATTGTGGGGGTGGGCTTAGGATGGCCCCTTGACTCTGCCCCAGCTCAATCAGTCTCCTAACTGACCACGTCATCCAGTTCTATAATCAATAATCCCTCTGCAAGAAAAGGCCCATCACCCAATAGCTGATCCTTCTCCTAACTCCGCAGTCTCTCCATCATAACCTTTCTTGTCTCACTATGTTTAACCAATACAATTCTGCTCAGCGATGTTCTGAAACTGTCAGCTTTTGTTCTTCCAAAGTTCCAAATCCCTCGACACACTCTTCCTCCTCTCTCCATCCTGGCTATGTCGCTATCATAACTCATCATACTTACCCTGGGGTTGTGCAACATTTGGCCCATGGGTCAAATCTGGCCCACCAGCCCCTCGAAACCCCCTGCCTATTCTTCCCACACAGATTTAAGGTTTTGGGCAAGAGATACAAGGGGGATGTGAGGAAAAACTTTTTAACGCAGCGAGTGGTGAGGACCTGGAACTCACTGCTGATGGAAGTGGTGGAAGCGGAGACACTCAATGGCCCAGAAATCCGGGTCTCCACAGGTGAGTACGCACGGGGTACTCACCCGTAAGCCCAACGAAAGTGCCGGTTCCCTGCATGCACTGCGCATGCGCGGGAAACCGGCACTTCCGTTCCCCTGAAAGAAGGGGTTGAGAGGTGGAACGCGTGCGCGGGAGAGGCAGCGCGTGCGCATCGAACTTACGTTTTTTTTGCAGGTTTCTCCGGGAGGGTAAGTCTCCAGCAGTTACACTTGTAAAAAGCTGGCGCAAGGCCTGCTTTTAACAAGGTAAGTGGTGAATTAATTAAAATTAAAACATTTTTTCCACAGGTTTATTATTTTTAAATACTTTAAAGAAAGGTAAGTTTATTTTTAGCCCCATTAGAAAATGTAATTAATTTTTTCAAAAATTTAAATTATTGTTTAAAATAGTTATTTCATGTAATTTATAGTTATTTTAAAAATGTGATTAAAAAAAAAATTATTTGAAGATTTAGTGATGTTTTGGGGCTTATAGTATTTATAGGTTTGACAGCTCTTCCTGTCAAACTTATGAATGAAGCATTCCCTGCTACCATTGGCTGTCCATGGCCCACGTGATCCCAGGGGACGCGGGCCCGCAGCTCAACGGTCGGCGCGCTAGGTAAGTGCAGGTCGGGGGCTTGCACCCGCGGGAAGCCCCCGACCCGAATTTCTGGGCCAATGTTTTCAAGGGGAGACTGGATAGGCACTTGAGGGAACTAAACCTGCAGGGCTAACAGGATAGAGCGGGGGAATGGGACTGACTGGATTGCTCTACAGAGAGCCGGCACGGACTCGATGGGCCGAATGGCCTCTTTCTGTGCCATTATGACTCTATGACCTAAAGTTCGCAAAGAAAATTTCAGCTTCGGCCCTTTAAATCCCTCTGGGGCCGAGAGGATTAGAAAAGAGCTGCTCCCTGAGATTGGTGGCTTTAGATCATTTCGATCGGTCGTCCAGCCCAGTAAGTGTAATCTCTTAGTGTGGGTGGTTAAAACAAATGATCTGTAAATTAATAAAACTTAACAAATTAAATTAAAATTTGATTGGCCGGGGTGATGCACTCCAGTCCCCGCAGTGCCCACTGGTCGCGGAAGGCCTCGAGCGTGCCGGCGGACACCGCGTGCTCCATCTCCAGGGCCACCCGGGCGCAAACATGGCCGTGGAAGAGAGGCAGGCAGTCGGGCCGAACGACCCCCTCAACCGCCCGCTGCCTGGACCAATTCGCCCAGCCCAGTAAGTGTAAGGAGTGGGAAGGTTCCCAGTTTCCGAGCTTCTGACGAGGGGGAATGATGGTGGGAGAGGTTGGGGGAATCATGTGATGAAACCTCCCGGATTGCGTCTAACCAGAGGTGGCGACCCAACCTCCCGATTTATACTTTGCCCTCTCTCCCTGCAGCGGATTCCCTCAGTGCGGGGCGGGACTCGCCCCCCTCCTCACGGAGCCTGCCCGATTCCTATCGCCGTTCACTTAACCAGGTGGAACAATCAGGCTGGGTCATTCCCCCGGGTTCCCCGGGCACAGGCGGCCTCACCACCCCTGAATCTACTCGGTTGAATTTTGCTGCCGTCCTTCTCCGTGTGTGGCCAGCGCCCTGCCCAAAAATATAACCTGCCATTGTAGGTCAGAAAGGCAACAAAAAAAACCCCCAGTCGCTGACATATTCAGGACAAGAAGAAGCTGAATCTTAGTCTTCATCATAAGCGATTGCATGATTAGGATCTGTCATCTTTCACACCTCGGGTGTGACATTTTGCATCCCCATCTGTTTTAAGGTGTAGGCGGAAACACGTTGAAGGTTTTAAAATATTTGACGCTGTTGTTTAATTACGACACGCCGACAGAGTCCCGCAGCGAGAGGCTGTGGAACCAGCCAAGTTGCAGCCACCGATCTCCTGTCCTAATTCTCGGGCTGCAGCGCAGCACACGGACCTGATTGTCAAGTCAGTTCAAAAACAAATTCTTGCAACGTGCCCTTGGAGACCCACAGAGAAATGAACATTTCGCTGGCTCCCAAGCGTGATAATTTAGCACAATCTCCCGGAAAACAACAGAAAATGCTGGAAAAACTCAGCAGGCCAGGCAATATCCGTGGAGAGAGAAATAGAGTCAACGTTTCGGGTCGAAACCCTTCGTCAGGACTGAAAAAGCACAGGAAATGAAACAGATTAAAAAAGGCCAGTTTGGGGGCTGGGAAATGGGGATGAGAGAACAAAAGAGAAGTGAAGAGACATTAAGAGGTATTCAAAACCAGACGAGATGATGATAGGACTAGTGGAGACAAAAGACGGCTCCAGATGAGGTGTGAAATGCGCTGGCAGAATGAGAGACAGCTGCCGTGTGGGAGAGAGAAAAAAGGGAAGGACACAAAACAGGTGTGGATAAAAAATATATAAAAATGTAATAGGGGCCGAGGTTATGATCTGAAATTGTTGAACTCGATATTGAGTCCGGAAGGCAGTAAAGTGTCTCTCCACTAGTCCTATCACCATCTCATCTGGTTTTGAATACCTCTTAATGTCTCTTCACTTCTCTTTTGTTCTTTCATCCCCATTTCCCAACCCCCAAACTGGCCTTTTAATCTGTTTCATTTCCTGTGTTTTTCTCAGTCCTGACGAAGGGTCTTCGACCCGAAACGTTGACTCTATTTTCTCTCCACGGATGTTGCCTGGCCTGCTGAGTTTTTCCAGCATTTTCTGTTGTCATTTCGGATTTCCAGCATCCGCAGTATTTTGCTATCGTACAAACTCCCGGACTGGTTTCCATCGCCCGAGGGGGTCGGAGCGGAACCTTCCAGAATATTTTTTCCCCTTATTGGCCCCGGGTTTCTCCCCCCGTTTTTTTTGCCTCTTCCAGGAGATTACAGGGTGGTGGGGTTGGGGGGGTGGGGATGGTGTGAGAAAAGTGTTTCACCATGATGGTCCAGCTGATCCTTTGCTGCCCGTCATTTAACGTAAGCTTATTGTTGCTGTGTTAAACGTACCTGCAACAGATCTGGTGGCTCCGCTGGTCATGGCATTGAGTGGCTCGGCCATACAGGAAGGACCCAGATCCAACCACACAACAACAACTTGTATTTATATAGCGCCTTAAACATAGTAAAACGTCCCAAGACTCTTCACAGGAACATAAATCAAACAAAATTTGACACCGAGCCACATCAGGAGATATTAGGACAGGTGACCAAAAGCTTGGTCAAAGAGGTCGGTTTTAAGGAGCGTCTTAAAGGAGGAGAGAGAGGCAGAGAGGTTTAGGGAGGGAATTCCAGAGCTTGGGGCCCAGGCAGCTGAAGGCACGGCCACCAATGGTGGAGCGATTAAAATTGGGGATGCTCAAAAGGCCAGAATTGGAGGAGCGCAGAGATCCCGGGGGGTTGTGGAGCTGGAGGAGGTTACAGAGATCTCGGAGGGTTGTAGGGCTGGAGGAGGTTACAGAGATCTCGGAGGGTGGTAGGGCTGGAGGAGGTTACAGAGATCTCGGAGGGTTGTAGGGCTGGGGGAGGTTACAGAGATCTCAGAGGGTTGTAGGGCTGGGGGAAGTTACAGAGATCTTGGAGGGTTGTGGGGCTGGAGGAGGTTACAGAGATCTCGGAGGGTTGTGGGGCTGGAGGAGGGTACAGAGAACTCGGAGGGTTGTAGGGCTGGAGGAGGATACAGAGATCTCGGAGGGTGGTAGGGCTGGAGGAGGTTACAGGGATCTCGGAGGGTTGTAGGGCTGGAGGAGGGTACAGAGATCTCGGAGGGTGGTGTGACTGGAGGAGGGTACAGAGATCTCGGAGGGTTCTGGGGCTGGAGGAGGTTACAGAGATCTCGGAGGGTGGTAGGGTGGGAGGAGGTTACAGAGATCTCGGAGGGTTGTGGGGCTGGAGGAGGTTACAGAGATCTCGGAGGGTTGTAGGGCTGGAGGAGGTTACAGAGATCTCAGAGGGTTGTAGGGCTGGAGGAGGGTACAGAGATCTTGGAGGGTTGTAGGGCTGGAGAAGGTTACAGAGATCTCGGAGGGTTGTAGGGATGGAGGAGGTTACAGAGATTGGAGAGTTGTAGGGCTGGAGGTGGCTACAGAGATCTCGGAGGGTGGTAGGGCTGGAGGAGTGTACAGAGATCTCGGGGGGTTGTAGGGCTGGAGAAGGTTACAGAGATCTCGGAGGGTTGTAGGGATGGAGGAGGTTACAGGGATCTCGGGGGGTTGTAGGGCTGGAGGAGGTTACAGAGATCTCGGGGGGTTGTAGGGCTGGAGGAGGGTACAGAGATCTCGGAGGGTTGTGGGGCTGGAGGAGATTACAGAGATCTCGGGGGGTTGTAGGGCTGGAGGAGGTTACAGAGATCTCGGGGGGTTGTAGGGCTGGAGGAGGTTACAGAGATCTCAGAGGGTTGTAGGACTGGAGGAGGTTACAGAGATCTCAGAGGGTTGTAGGGCTGGAGGAGGTTACAGAGATCTCGGAGGGTTGTAGGGCTGGAGGAGTTTACAGAGATCTCGGGGGGTTGTAGGGCTGGAGGAGTTTACAGAGATCTCGGAGGGTTGTAGGACTGGAGGAGGTTACAGAGATCTCGGAGGGTTGTAGGGCTGGAGGAGTTTACAGAGATCTCGGAGGGTTGTAGGGCTGGAGAAGGTTACAGAGATCTTGGAGGGTTGTAGGGCTGGACGAGTTTACAGAGATCTCGGAGGGTGGTAGGGCTGGAGGAGGTTACAGAGATCTCGGGGGGTGGTAGGGCTGGAGGAGATTACAGAGTTCGTGTCGCTGACACTTCAGTGCAATGTTGAAGGGAGGCTGCAGTTTTTGCAGTTGCCCTCTTTTAGATGAAAAGTTAAACCACTGGCCCCGTCTGCCTATTCCAATGGGGATTTGTCCTGATGTCCTGCCCAACATTTGTCTCACAACCGACACCATCTAAAGCACATCATTCAACACGCTGCTTGCAGGATCTTGCTTTGTACAAAATGGCTGCCGTGTTGGTCTACTTAACAACCGCAGCATTAATTTATTGGCCGTGAAGCACTTTGGGACATTCTGAGAGATTTGATGGCAAAACACGTCTTATCACATATTAAAAAAGAGACATCTCAAAGCAATCTTCATAGAAAAGAACATAAGAAATAGGAGCAGGAGGAGGCCATTCGGCCCCTCGAGCCTGCTCCGCCATTCAATGAGATCATGGCTGATCTTCTACCTCATATCCACTTTCCTGCACTATCCCCATATCCCTTGATTCTCTTAATATCCAAAAATCTAGCGATCTCTGTCTTGAATATACTCAACGACTGAGCCTCCACAGCCCTCTGGGGTAGAGAATTCCAAAGATTCACCACCCACTGAGTGAAGAAATTTCTCCTCATCTCAGTCCTGAATGGCCGACCCCTTATCCTGAGACTGCGACCCCTGGTTCTAGACTCCCCAGCCAGGGGAAACATCTTCCCTGCCTCTACCCTGTCAAGCCTTGTAAGAATTTGTGTCAATGAGATCACCACTCATTCTTCTAAACTCTAGAGAATATAGGCCTAGTCTACTCAATCTCTCCTCATAGGACAATCCCCCCATCCCAGGAACCAGTCTGGTGAACCTTTGTTGCACTCCAAGGCAAGTAGGTAAGGAAGTGCTTCAGACACATGGGCTGGATTTTGTCAATGGGGACGTGATGGAGGCGGGACTCCCACTTTTTTGGTTGTAGTCCCGCCTCCATTGATTTGTGGCCAACCTGTGCGATTTTCCCTTGATTGACCTTGTTGAGCCCGCCCAGCGGGCCAATTAAGGGACACCCGGTTACAGGTGACGTCAGGGATTGACATTTCATCTGTCAAGAACTTTTGACAGATGAAATATCAGCGTTTGACAGCTCTGTGAAACTGTCAAACACTGACAAACTGACTTCTAACTTGAGTCCTTCTCCACAGACTTAGTTAGAAATCTCTCCAGAACAGAAAGCTGAATGCTGCAACTTTTGACAGCTCGCGGCCATTCTGCTTTCTGTGCCGGTGAGATGAGGGACTCCTGAGACCTGAGGGAAGGAAGTAAAGGTAAGTAAAACTTATTTAAACACTTTACACACACCAAACACACTTACCTCTGCACTCATGCACCCATCACTCACCTGAACACCGGACATCTCGAACCCTCCAAGCCCTTCAGCCCGACGGTCCACCTCGCTAACTTGCCGTGGTTTGGAGCCGTCGGGCAGCCCACACTTCAGGGATAAAAATAGGGATCAGGCCAAAAGCTGCCTGTTAACTACCTGTTAACAGGCAGTTAATTGGCACTAATCCCCTTCCCGCCTCGGGGAGGCGGGCACAGGTCGGGTACCCGCCTCCTGGGAAACGGGCATGGAGGCGGGTTGGGGGCGGGAAGGGTTCGTGCCCCCCGATTCTGCAATTTTCCCCCACTCCCGCCTCCAAACCCGCCTCCACGGGGCTTGGACATTCGAGCCCATGACCTAATGGAGTAAATCACATAACTGGCATTGAACAATGTCTCCATCCAAGAGAAAGAGAGATTAGCTGATAAACGATAGGGTAATAGGATGATAGCAGCTGATAGGGTGATAGCTGATTGGCTGACAGTTGGTAACTTGGGTCAATTGTTCTACTTCCAGCATCAACTCCAGTGTAAACCAAGACCAGTCTCTCTTTCACTGGATCTCCAGAGACGGAGACCCCAACTCCCGAGACACAGACCCCAGCTCCCGAGACACAGACCCCAGCTCCCGAGACACAGAGCCCAGCTCCCGAGACACAGAGCCCAGCTCCCGAGACACAGACCCCAGCTCCCGAGACACAGAGCCCAGCTCCCGAGACACAGAGCCCAGCTCCCGAGACACAGAGCCCAGCTCCCGAGACACAGAGCCCAGCTCCCGAGACACAGAGCCCAGCTCCAGAGACACAGACCCCAGCTCCCGAGACACAGACCCCAGCTCCCGAGACACAGAGCCCAGCTCCCGAGACACAGAGCCCAGCTCCCCAGTGAGGGGAGAGTTCAGAGAAATTCTGAGCATGGAGGTGAAGCGTATGGAAGACAAAGATTCACTCCACTTTGGATGTCCTCACTGCCCTTGGCCTTCGACCCCTCCTACAATCTATTGGCATCATCACTGATTGAGGGACACAGTGCGATTCAGAAATCAATGACACCTCACTAACACCGATACATAATCGGGGAGGGAGTGTTGACAAGCACCCAGTGTCTATGCGCACACATTTTCCACAACTTCAAGGGGCTGAGAAAGAAGAACATAAGAATTAGGAGCAGGAGTCGGCCATTCGGCCCCTCGAGCCTGCTCCGCCATTCAATAAGATCATGGCTGATCATCGACCTCAACTCCACTTTCCCGCCCGATCCCATATCCCTTGATTTCCTTAATATTCAAAAATCTATCGACCTCTGCCTTGAATATACTCAATGACTGAGCCTCCACAGCCCTCTGGGGCAGAGAATTCCAAAGATTCACAACCCTCTGAGTGAAGAAATTTCTCCTCATCTCAGTCCTAAATGGCCGACCCCTTATTCTGAGACTGTGACCCCTGGTTCTAGACTCCTAAGCCAGGGGAAACATCCTCCCAGCATCTACCCTGTCAAGCCCTGTAAGAATTTTGTATGTTTCAATGAGATCACCTCTCATTCGTCTAAACTCTAGAGAATATAGGCCTAGTCTACTCAATCTCTCCTCATAGGACAATCCCCCCATCCCAGGAACCAGCCTGGTGAACCTTCGTTGCACTCCCTCTATGGCAAGTACAGGAAACTTTCTGGTATCCGGCACCGACGGGACCGAGCTGGTGCCGTACCATCAAAACTGCCGTAGAAACCAGCGCTAATGTTAAAACATACGGAGCTTTTGAGCTCCGTGTGAATCAACAAACCCTGTTGCTTAGCAACAGCTTCAAAACAGTCGGCCGCAGCTTAAAAGCGTCTCTGTAGCTAAGCAACAGCTTCAGCTAGACCTTGCAGAGCCTGACTGGAAAAAAAAAGCAATGAGAAGTAAAAAAAACTTATAGGAAACGGCTCCTGAATTTTGCCGGTAGATAGAGCTTTCCGGACATTTAACCTCCGGTTAAACGAAAGTTTCCTGTATATCCTTCCTTAGGTAAGGAGACCAAAACTGTACACAGTACTCCAGGTGTGGTCTCACCAGGGCCCTATATAATTGCAGTAAGACATCTTGGCCTAGAAATTCAGTGCCCTTAGCACCGATTTTGCGGCGCTAGAGGGCCTAGCGCTGCAATTGGCGCCGGTTCCTAAATTGCCTGGGGCCCTTCCGCGGCGGTAGACCGGTAGCGCTGTGCCGGCACCGATGACGTCATCAGTGTGCGCAGCGTCCCGGTTGCCGTGGTAACCCGGCCCCAAGCCGAAATTCAGTTGCGGCCGCCTCGCCAGTGGCAGCCGCAACTAAGACTCCGGCAAACGAGTGTTGCCGGAGTCTGCGCCGGCGCTTTAAGGAGGCGCGGCGGCCGGCCGCTTTCCCGCCGGCCGCCTGCCCGCAGCTCCCTCCCCGGACTTCTCCCCCCCCCCCCCCCCCCCCACCGGAACAGATGCAAGCCCGGCACTTGTCCGAGGTGCCGGGCTCATTTTTGAAGAGATTTGCGCGGGCCGCGGCCGGGTGCAGGCAGCTCCTCCTTAACGGAAGGAGGAGGCCTGCACTTCCCGAGCCTGCCGCACCGCAGCGGGCGCCGCAGCGCCGGAATAGCGCCGCAATGCGGCGCGTTGCGCCAGTTTTCAGGCGCTAAAACCCTTCAGTAGCGCCGGCAGCCGTTTGGGCGCGGCGCTACTGAATTTTTGGCGCGCGCAAAGGGACTTAGCGCCGGCGCTAACTTCCGGCGCTAAAGCCCTGGCGCAGCGCAAACTCAATTTCTAGGCCCTTTACTCTTATACTCAAATCCTCTTGTAATAAAGGCCAACATACCATTTGCTTTCCTAATTGCTTGCTGTACCTGCATGTTAACTTTCAGTGATTCATGTACAAGGACACCCAGGTCCCTCTGAACACCAACATTTCCCAATCTCTCATACGATAGCAAAATACTGCGGACGCTGGAAATCCGAAATAACAACAGAAATCACTGGAAAAACTCAGCAGGCCAGACAACATCCGTGGAGAGAGAAACAGAGTTAACGTTTCAGGTCAAAACCCTTCTTCAGAACTGAGACAAATCTCTCACCATTTAAAAAATACTCTGCTTTTCTATTTTTCCTACTAAAGTGGATAACTTCACATTTCTCCACATTATATTCAATTTGCCATGTTCTTGCCCACTCACTTAGCCTGTCTATATCCCCCTGAAGCCTCCTTGCATCCTCCTCACAACTTACATTCCCACCCAGCTTTGTATCATCAGCAAACTTGGATATATTACATTTGGTCCCCTCATCCAAATCATTGATGTAGATTGTGAATAGCTGAGGCCCAAGCACTGATCCTTGCAGTACCCCACTAGTTACAGCCTGCCAACCCGAAAATGACCCGTTTATTCCTACTCTCTGTTTCCTGTCCGTTAACCAATCCTCAATCCATGCTAGTATATTCCCCCCAATCCCATGAGCCCTAATTTTGTTTAATAACCTCTTGTGTGGCACCTTATCGAATGCCTTCTGAAAATCCAAATGCACCACATCCAATGGTTCCCCCTTATCTATTCCGCTCGTTACAACCTCAAAAACCTCCAACAGACTCATCAAACACGATTTCCCTTTCATAAATCCGTGTTGACTCTGCCCAATCCTATTATTATTTTCTAAGTGCCCTGTTACCACGTCCTTAATAATAGATTCTAGCATTTTCCCTACTACTGATGTCAGGCTAACTGGTCTGTAGTTCCCCGTTTTCTCTCTCCCTCCTATCTTAAATAGTGGGGTTACATTTGCCACCTTCCAATCTGTGGGAACCGTTCTAGAATCTATGGAATTTTGGAAAATGACAACCAATGCATCCATTATCTCTATAGCCAACTCTTTCAAAACCCTAGGATGTAGGCCATCAGGCCCAGGGGATTTATTGGCTTTCAGTCCCATTAATTTCTCCAGTACTAATGTTTTAATAATACTAATTTCTTTCAGTTCCTCACTCTCACTAGACCCTTGGTTCTCCATTATTTCTGGAAGGTTTTTTTGCATTTTCTTCCGTGAAGACAGACACAAAGGGCTGGACTTTAATTCAGGGGCGGGCTGGGGTCATGTAATCCGCATTTCGTGTTATCCACCCGAATCTAAATCGATGTGGGAGAATGATGCGCTTTTAACTTAATTGGTCAATTGAGTTCCAACGTGTGGGAACCCATGGCCAATGAGTTTTTCCAGTCTGAAAGTCGCCTCCGATGACGTCATCATTGCTGCTGCATTTAGGGTCTGCAACAAGCCTTGCTTCTTCTACAGACTGCCAATCTTTTGGCCTTTCATGCTATAGGGACCTGGAGGAAGAATGGCCAGCGAGAGAGCAAGGGCTGCTCCGAGGTTTGATGACGTTGCCTTGCAGGCTTTAGTTGAGGGAGCAAGAGCTCATAAAGAGGTGCTCTTCCCTTCTTCAGGGAGGAAGAAGCCTCCCCAGCAGACCAAGGCTGTGTGGATCCAGGTGGCAGAGGAGGTCAACTCATTATCAGTAACCCGCGGAACCTGGATTCAATGCAAGAAGAGATTTCATGACCTTCTGCGCACTGAAAAAGTGAGTATGAATTTCCCATCACCCTCAATCTGATCCTCATTGCCTCTCCTCACCAGCACTCAGCTTTAGCAATCTCTTCCTCCACATCCCACTTGACACTGATATCCATGCACCCTTACCCATTCCCTCTCTCTCTATGGTCACATTCACCTAACTATTCGACTATGCAGCCCTCACACTCCCTATCACTCTGATGCTATGAAAACAACTGACAACACACAGGGAGGGCCCTTGGTCTTGCCACCTCACTCCATCTTTGTCTCCTAAGTATCTATGCTATGGAATCTCTACACTCACTCCTTCATTCTCACTCAACCTCCACGTCTCCGTCATTGCAGGAAAAGAGAGCTCACAATAAGCGAGAAAGAGCGAGGACAGGAGGAGGTGCCACCCTCAGTAGCCCAGCTCACCCCCTGGGAGGAGGCAGTCCTGGAGATCGTAGGAGTGGAGGAAGATGCACAAGTGGGGGACGGACAGAGGGGTGCATCACAGCAAGCTGGTGACAGAATAGTTTTCCATCTCTCATTGACATTGCATGAGTCGCTGATAATGATTCGGAAGCTCTAACAGATGGACTAATGATCATCTGCAATATGCAATGTGCATGTAACCTTGGCATCACATCTCTGACTATTTCCTTTACTCCCCCACAGGACCATCGCAAGCACCCGTCCCCACTAGCCAGGAGAAACAGCATGAGCCTCAAGACTCCTCAGAGGAAGCTGCAACCTCTGAGGGCGCAGCGTCAGCAGAATTCAGCGCACCCAGCACCAGCGCAGACACTCACACCTCGGTGGGACCTTCGGGACATAGAGTAGTGTTGTCACCTGGTGTATCACAGCTCACAAGTGAGCATCAGCAGATTGTGGAGACAGGGACAGCAGTGGAGAGTCCTAGTCGGAGGGCGCAGGACTCTGCCAGCTCGGCTCAGCTGCATGTCGACCCTCTGCCTCTGGGTCCATCCATAAGATCAGCGGTGCTGGAACTCCAGGAACAGATGCAGGAGTCTCTGGCAGGTTTTGTCTCCAGGGTCGCTGCGAGTGTGGAGAGAATGGAGGAGTCCATAGCGAACATGAGCAGAGCCTTTGTGGAGTCATTGGTGCATGAACGCATCACCATGGAAAGGATGGCAACCTCCATGGAGGTGATAAGTCACCAGAGTGCAGAAAACATGGTGAGTGTTCAGAATAGAATGACATCTCTGGAGGAGCGATGGTCATCTATTGAACAGAGAAACCAGACCTTCATGGAAGTCCCTCTGAGTAGGACTGCCAGTGCAGATACGGGTCCCCATGGCCCCCCTGATGTGCAGCAAGCTGCTCTCAAGCCACTTGCAAGCGCTGAGGGGGACCTGACCCATGGAGGGAAGTTGGTAGCAGACATCAAGGAAGTGGGGGCTCCTCTCCAAGCGCTCACACGACCATGCCACTGCAGAGCCCTCGGTCAGAGCCCCACCATAGTCCACACCCATCTGAGATCGGCGTCTCAACCCCTGCACAGCCACAGGAGCAGCAGACTGTTGCCGAGCCCTCACAGGTTCACAACCCCAGGGGACGCCCGCCAAAGGTGTCGAGACAGAAGCAGCAGGAAAGTGAGCAAGGGGCCTCCACATCTGCTGAAGCCACAGGGGAAGCACCACGTAGGAGCACGCGTAAGAGAAAGATAGTGCACAAATAGTCACAAGGGTAGTCACTTGGATGAAATTTGATGTTTTCTGTGAAAAAGCCATCAGATGAATAATGTAAATAAAAAATCTGATGGCTACTGCTGTAGTTGTGGCGTGTGTCACACTGAGGGCTTAGGATTACTTGCAATTGTCAGTATGGTGGTCAAATTTCTAGGAATCCACTGGTCCTTGGCCATTGTTAATGCTCAGGTAAGAAGCTGCGAGGCAAAAGTGCTTGATTGACTAGGCTAAGCAAATCTGGCCAAGATGAGTGCGTTCCTTGCATCCTGGGCTGCAATGTTCTCGCGTACTGCTGCCGCTGGTTGATGGGCCTCTGCAAGATGTTCGTTTTCACTCTCCTTCTCCTCCTCCTCATCTAAGGAGGATATGTGACGAGCCACTTGGTCCTCAGGAATCTGCAAGCCACGACGCTGTGCCATGTTGTGAAGTGCACAGCAGACCACGACGATTCTGGAGACCCTGGTTGCTGAGTACTGCAGGGCTCCACCTGATCTATCCAGGCATCTGAATTGCATCTTCAGCAAGCCGATGGTTTGCTCAATTATGGATCTGGTGGAAATGTGGCTGGAGTTCAGAATCACAGAATCACAGAAACCCCACAGTGCAGATAGAGGCCATTTCAGCCCATCAAGCCTGCACCGACACATATCCCACCCGATCCCCGTAACCCTTACACCAACACATATCCCACCCTATCCCCTTAACCCCACGTATTTAATCCCCCTAACACTAAGGGTCAATTTATCATAGCCAATCATCCTAACCCGCACATCTTTGGACTGTGGGAGGAAACCGGAGCTCCTCAGCTTCGTTGGATGGTCTCCTCAATGGCGTCATTAGCCACGTCTTCAGGGGATAGCCCTTGTCTCCAAGTAGCCATCTGTTAAGTTGGTCTGGCGGACTGAATAGCGGAGGCACACTAGACTGGCGCAGTATGAAGGAGTCATGGCAACTGCCAGGGTACTTGGCACAAACATGCAAAATTTCCTTCTTGTGGTCACACACCAGCTGAACGTTAAGGGAGTGGAAGCCCTTGCGGTTGACAAAAATACCTGGATTGCGATCGGGGTGCCTTAAGGGCCACATATGTGCAGTCAACGATGCCCTGCACCCTTGGAAAGCCTGCCAGATGAGCTAATCCAACCGCACGCGCCGTGACACTTGCTCGATCCTTGGTGAAATGGATGTGATTGTGCGCGAGGGCAAAGAGGGCATCGGTTACCTGCGTGATGCAAGTGTGTGCGGCCGCCTGGGAGATGCCGCTGATGTCTGCTGCTGATCCCTGGAATGAGCCTGAGGCAAAAAAGTTGAGTGCAGTGGTGACTTTGACGGCCACTGGTAAGGGTTGTCCACCTGGTCCTCTGGGCTCCAGGTCTTGTTGCAGCATTGCGCAGATGTCACCCACTACCTCTCGCGAAAGTCGGAGCCGCCTTTGGCACTGCTGCTCAGACATGTTGAGGTAGCTGATCCTGTGTCTGTAGACCGTGTTTGGGGGGTATCTCCTGCGCCGATGGGCTTCCATGTGCTGGCCCCTTCTGGCCTGTGCAGCTTCAGGTGGGTGAGCAGCTGCTTGGCGCTCCTGTTGTTGCTGCTGCTGTTGGTGCTGCTGCTGTTCCTGGTTCTGCTGGTGCCGCGGCTGGTCTTCGTCCTCATCTAATGTCCAGAAGGGAAGGAAATAAATGGCTCCCATGCTTCTGGTGTATGCCTCAGTTGAGGAAGCGCTCAGTGAAGGTGGCGAGAGGGGTTTCCCAGGAGGTCACATTGGAGATGGGTGTCAGGCTCCAAACTTCCACAGCTGTGGTTATGCCTTCTAAAAGTTCCCCCAGACCTGAGACTACAAAGTCCTGCCACCTGCAAATGATGGCTGATCAAATCTCCTCTTTAATGGTTGAGTTGCAGCTGATAGTCAGCAATCCAATTGTGCTCCCGTCAGGTTTCACCGTCGTGTTTCAGAACAGGCGTGTTTCACGTGGGAAAAGGATTAAATTGCAAAGACCTTTCAAAATGGCATTATAGAGGCAATTTAGTGCTTGTTAAGGGCCTTAACGGCCTATCCCGCCTCTTGGAGGCGGGACGGAGACGGGACCACTAGACACGAATTAATGAAAATTGCTTGGAGGCGGGCTTGGAGGCGGGATGGAGGCGGGGTTGGGCCTGCCCGCCAGTTTTTGCAACTTTAACCCCCCACATGCCTCCAATCCCGCCTCAACGGCCCAATGAAAATCCTGCCCAAAGTATTTGTTTAATTTCTCAACCATTTCCTTATTCCCCATTATAATTTCTCCTGTCTTAGCCTGTAAGGGACCCACATTTACTTTCGCTAATCTTTTCCTTTGTACATACCTGTAGAAGCTTTTACAGTCTGTTTTTATGTCTCTTGCTAGTTTACTCTCATATTCTATTTTCCCTTTCTTTATCAATTTCTTGGTTCTCCTTTGCTGAATTCTAAAATCCTCCCAATCCTCAGGCTTATCACTCTTTTTGGCAACATTATAAGCCTCTTCCTTTGATCTAATACTATCTTTAACTTCTCTTGTTAGCCACGGTTGGATCACTTTTCCTGTGGGATTTTTGTGCCTTAAAGGAATGTATATTTGTTGTAAATTATGTATTAATTCTTTAATTGCTAGCCATTGCTTGTCTACCATCATACCTTTTAATGTAATTTCCCAATCTACCTCAGCCAACTCACCCCTTATACCTACGCAGTTTGCTTTGTTTAGATTTAAGACCCTTGTTTCGGATTTAACTAAATCACTTTCAAACTCAATATAAAATTCTTTTATTATTATGGTTACTCTTCCCTAAAGGCCCCTTTACTACAAGTTTATTAATTAACCCTTTCTCATTGCACAATACTAGATCTAAAATAGCCTGTTCCCTAGTTGGTTCCTCAACATACTGATCTAGAAAACTATCTTGCATACATTCCATGAATTCGTCCTCCACACGATTACTGCAAATTTGGTTTGCCCAGTCTATATGTAGATTCAAGTCCCCCATGATTACAGTATTGCCCTTGTTACAAGCGCCTCTAATTTCTTTATACTCTGCCCTACATTACAACTACTGTTTGGGGGCCTATAAATAACGCCCACCAATGTTTTCTGCCCCTGCTGTTTCTTAGCTCCACCCAGGCTGATTCTACATCTTGATTTTCAGAGCTAAGATCCTTTCTCTAAGATCAGGGCTTCCCCTCCTCCCTCTGCATGAAGAAATTTCTCCTCATCTCAGTCCTAAATGGCTGACCCCTTATTCTGAGACTGTGCCCCCTGGTTCTAGACTCTCCAACCAGGCAACTTAGAGCAGGAAGTTGATCGGCGACTCTCAGTGTCAACGGATTGAGGACTGAGCGAGGAAGCGGAGGGGGCTGGATGGGATATTCAAAGTTTAGGTAAAGCTCGAGGAATAATGAGCACCGTGGTGAAGATAGATCGAGAGAGAGGAGAAAGACTGTGATCGAGAGAGGCTGAAAGACTCTTCCTGTCATCAATAATTCAGGACGTTAATGGATAGTAGGAAGGGGACACTAATGGGAAGTTGAGCAATGCAGAGGCTGGTTCATCCTAGGATAATTCAGTGCAGCTGTTGATTAATGGCATCCAATTAGCATTCCTTAATCAGGCCTTCAATGACAAGCCAGCCTCTCTCTGCAAGGTGATCATTTACTTGGTGCCTCTCCCAGTGATTTGACACGTGCACAGAGACATTCCTACAAAGGGGGGCCGCAAGCTCCACGGGCGAGTAACGCTCGCAGGAAGTGCCAACTTCCATCGCTTCAGATCGCTCGTCCATGAAAACAGCTGCCCATCCCAATCATAGGAAACTAATTCCCGTTTAGGGGAAAGCAACCAACATCAAAGAAAGCAAGACTTGCCCAATAACCCTCCGGGATCTCTGCGCTCCTCCAATTCTGGCCTCTTGAGCAACCCCGATTTTCATTGCCCCACCACTGGCGGCCGCGCCTTCAGCTGCCTAAGCTCCGGAATTTCCTCCCTAAACCTCTCCGCCTTTCTCTCCTCCCTTAAGATGCTTGACATAATAAAACTCACTACGCACTTAGTTTGAGTATAAAGCAAGGCTTTAATCAACTTGTTTCAAAACATGGAGGTCTAGTTGTACTTCACTAGTTCCTGGCTTACAAAATGTCCCTGGTTGGCTGGGCCCACGCCCGAGTATTTATACTCCTTGAATGGCGCCACCAGCTGGCTGTCCAGTGTTATTTCATGAATAGTTTCTTTATGATGCTGAGATTTATAACATTGCTCTTTAAAACATAGAGTCAGGGCCCAGGCAGCTGAAGGCACGGGCACCAATGATGGGGCGTTTAAAATCGGGGATGTGCAAGAGACCAACTACTGTCCACTGAGCCAAGCTGACATTAGCATCATTCCAGGTGTCAGGAATTTAAGACGTGATGAAATGTTCAGAAAGTTGGTCTGCCTTCTTTGGGAAAAGAGGAGACTGAACTTTCCTCTCCCTGGAGTGTCTAATCTTGGTCTTAGTTTACACTGTGGTTAGCACTCTCTACATGACACCCCAACGACACCACTAGAGAGGCCGCCACGGGCTGGGCTGACTGGGTGAGATGCCAGAGAGTGGTTGAAGGTGTGGTACGGTATCTCAGCAAAGGGAGAATTCGGAAGAGAAAGGGTCGAAAATCATTCCCGGAGGTGAAGGATTCAAATCCCAGGGAGCGATAGTTAAACACGAGGGAGTTACGACAAAGAAGACATTTGTGGGTGGGGCAGTGGGAACTGTTCACCCAAAGGGTGGTCGACTTTTGGCATAAAACCCCAGCATTGAACCGGGCAACGTTAATGGGGTCTAGAGGCAAATGGATGGTTTGTGTAGAGGGAACTTCAGGGAGGTGGTGAGGAGGATATTGTGGTGTATGTGCCTTTAAGAGCAATTATGGTGTATGTGCCTTTAAGAGCCCCAGGTGTGCGTAATGCCGGTAATTGCCACTTGGGCTATATAAGCCTGTGTATTGTGTATATCCTTTAGAAACCCCCCCCCAGACTTGCTTAGTAAATACCTATGAACCAACTCCTGTCTTCAGTGTCTTTATCTACACACGGACACTACAGTGGCGACGAAGTGGAAACGGACTTACCTGCAATTCGGCAGCACCTCAAGGACATCGATTCCTCCAGCGTCCAGAAGACTCAAGGAAGTAAGAGAAACTGTGGTTTCACCAGCTGGCCAAGCTGGTGACAGGTACTGCGCTAATCCTTCCCGAGCGTCAGGCTGGAGCTCCAGCGGCGGGCTCTACAGCTGAGACAGGCAGCGAAATCGGAGGCAAGCAATAACGGACTGGGAGGGTGCACTCGAGAGACGGCCGGCGCGGCAAGCAGGTCAGCGTTTAGACCTCCGTCGGGAACGAGTCTCCAACAGTGAATAAACGGAAACCACAGTAAAACAGCGTTGTTATCGGTAGCAGTGGCGGGAAAGCGCGGGAAGCGCCATATCTTTTCTGAAATGCCTAAATCTGGTAATATTGAGGCTTTTGATGGCGAAATAGAAGATTGGACCACATACGTGGAAAGAGTAGAGGTTTATTGCACTGCAAATGGAATAACAGATGAAAAAAAAGCTTCAGTACTTCTGAACCTAATGGGCGCGAAGACATACGGGCTGTTACGAAATTTAATCACTCCAGCCAAACCAAAGGACAAGACTTTTAAAGAAATTGTTGATACCCTGCAGGAGCATTTAAACCCAACACCGCTGCTGATAGCGGAACGATTCAAGTTCTTCAAGAGAAATCAACACAAGAATGAAAGTAACGCTGATTACCTAACCGAATTAAGAAAGCTATCAAAGTACTGCCAATTCGGAGCAGGACTATTGGATTATCTTCGAGACAAATTTGTTTGCGGTCTCTTAAGTGAAGGAACACAAAAAAGACTGCTTTCTGAAAAAGATTTAACATTGGACAAAGCTTTCAGTATGGCTGTATCATATGAAGCAGCAGCAAAAGGAGCTGCAGAGATACAACAAGAGACACAGGACTTCGGCACCCATAAAATGACACAGGAGTTCGGAAGATGTTATCGCTGCGGCAGATCCACCCATAACCAGAGGGACTGCTGGTTCAAGGGCAAAGCATGCAGGCAATGTGGTAAGATTGGACACATTGCACGGGTATGCCAATCTGGACAAAATAAATCCACTGACAGAAAACAAAAAATCAATAAAGAAAAGTACAGGAAGGTACAAATGATGGCGGACAGTAGCTCCGAAGACCAGAATAGCGATAGCGACTCCGGAAACAAGAGACTAAGCTGTCTCAAATTACATAATGTACTTGCCAAAGAGGATTACCAAACCATTTGGGTTACCCTCACAATAGCAGGGTCCCCAGTTAAAATGGAGCTAGATACAGGATCAGCTCTAACCGTAATGAATCGACGAGATTACGAGAGGCTATTTTCGCATATACCTCTAAAAGACACATCCATTATCTTAAAAACATATACGGGGCAGAAAGTCTACCCCAAAGGAAAAATAAGGGTGCCTGTGGTATACAACGGCAAAGAAATACAAAAGTTGTATTTATACATTCTACAAGATGGTGGTCCACCATTGTTGGGACGTGAATGGATAAGGAAGATACGTTTAGACTGGCACTCCATTCAGGCACTGACGGTGACCAGTAAGGAAAAAAACAATGATGACATCATACCTGAACGATTAAAAGACATCTTGGCCAACGCCAAAGAAGTGTTTCAAGAGAAACTAGGAACCTTGAAAGGCATCACCGCCTCAACAAAAGTGGAAGATACAGCAATTCCAAAATTTTTTAAGGCAAGACCGGTGCCATACGCAATACGTCCGGCAGTCGAGGCAGAGCTGAAGAATTTGGAAAAGGCAGGCGTATTATCCAAAATAGATTGGAACGAATGGGCAACACCCATCGTTCCAGTCATGAAAAAAACATTGAAAAATAACTCTGAGGAACAGAAAAAATCCGCATCTGTGGGGACTTTAAGGTGACTGTAAACCCGGTCCTTCACACGGTACAGTATCCTCTTCCGAGGATAGAAGATATTTTCGCCTCACTATCCAGAGGGAAACGTTTCACAAAAATTGACTTGGCACAGGCATATCTACAGATGGAGGTTGAGGAGACCTCTAAAAAGTATCTCACAATAAACACACACAAAGGCCTGTACCAGTACAATCGACTGGTTTTTGGAATAGCATCAGCTCCAGCTATCTGGCAAAGAGCTATGGAGCAAGTCCTGCAAGGGATTCCGGGGACTCAATGCTACCTAGACGACATCCTTATAACAGGAGAAAACGACAACGAGCACCTTGCCAATTTGGAGCAGGTGCTCACTAGGCTGAAAGAACGAGGCCTACGAGCAAATCGCCCCAAGTGTGAATTTTTCCAAAATCAGATATCATATTGTGGCCACATAATTACTAAGGAAGGGTTGCATAAGTCACCTGAAAAAATTGAAGCAGTTATAAAAGCCCCAGCACCTGAAAATGTTTCACAATTAAGGTCGTTCCTGGGATTAATAAATTACTATCATAAATTTTTACCGAACTTATCAACTATTCTACACCCTCTTAACGATCTTCTACAGACAGGAGTGATTTGGAAATGGAACGAAGACTGTAAACGTGCCTTCCATAAATGTAAAGACTTAATCACATCCGAGAAAATTTTGGCTCATTACAACCCATCACTACCAATCAGACTGGCGTGCGATGCATCCCCTTACGGCATAGGAGCTGTATTGTCCCATAGATTCCCTGATGGCTCGGAACGGCCGATAGCTTTTGCGTCACGCTCATTGAACTCAGCTGAGCGTAACTATGCCCAGATAGACAGGGAAGCACTCAGCCTGGTATGGGGAGTGAAGAAATTCAACCATTACCTACACGGACAAAAATTTACCTTGCTGACTGACCATCAACCCCTCATCTCCATATTCAACCCTAAAAAAGGTGTCCCCATTATGACGGCACAAAGACTACAGAGGTGGTCCCTTTTTCTAGGGGCACACCAATACAACATTGAATACAAAGGGTCAAAACAGCATGGAAATGCTGACGGTTTATCACGCCTACCGTTGCCAACGATAGAAGAGGCACCTACAGTAGACCCAGTAGAGATATTCCACTCTACCATAGTGGAATGTCTACCGGTGACAAATTCTGCCATTGAAAGGGAGACAAGAAATGACCCTACTCTCTCACGGGTCTACGATTTAACAGTGAAGGGATGGCCAGCACATGGCGAACCACTGTTGCCAGCATTCTCGCAAAGAAGAGAGCAGCTGTCAGTGTGCCGAGGAACCTTGATGTGTGGATCCAGAGTGGTGATTCCACCCAAACTCCAGGATAAAGTGCTAAAGGAGCTTCACGAGGGGCATCTGGGTGGAGTGAAAATGAAGAACCTAGCTAGGGCGTTTGTATGGTGGCCAGGTATCGATGGAGACATCGAAGACATGACCAAGAGCTGCCTAGGATGCCAGAAGGTCCAAAATGCTCCGCCACAGGCCCCTCTACATCCATGGGAGTGGCCCTCATCTCCCTGGCAAAGGGTGCACATCGACTTTGCTGGTCCATTTATGGACTCAATGTTCTTAATCGCAGTTGATGCACACTCCAAGTGGCCGGAGGTAATAAAGATGTCCTCCACCACCATGGAAAAAACCATCACAGTATTAAGGACCATATTTGCCAGGAATGCGCTGCCGGAGCAGATATGTTCTGATAATGGACCGCAATTTGTGTCCGAAGAATTCAGAAAGTTCTTAAAGAACAATGGGGTAAAGCACTACACGTCCGCCCCATACCATCCCGCCACCAATGGATTGGCTGAAAGGTTTGTCCAGACCTTCAAGAAGGCCATCAAGGCCATGGGTAATGAAGACATAAAACTTCAGCACAAGGTGGATAACTTCTTATTTGCATATAGGAATGCAACGCATATGGTTACTAACCAAACTCCCGCCATGATGTTCTACAATAGAAACCTACGATGCCGGCTGGATTTGGTCAAGCCCAACATCCGAAGGGACGTGGAGAACCGGCAGTTTCAGGGCATGAATGAAAGGCCAACTAGGGCCTTCCAGATAGGCCAACCGGTTTTGGCCCGGGACTACCGTACCGAGAAATGGCAGCCTGGAACTATCTGCACACGATTAGGACCACTGATGTATACCGTGGACATCGGAGACAGCATAATAAGGCGCCATGCTGACCAAATCATCAAGTCATCTGAAAAGGGACAACCTACACCACCACTCTATACATCTAACGATGAAGTAGAGATACCCATATCTACCTCCGATCCGGTGATACTGGAGCCCGATGAACCCGACACTGGCCTTCAAGCCGAATCAGCCTTGCCAGAAGAACCTACTACACCACCAGAAACTACTACACCCCCGAGGCGTTATCCGGACCGAGTCAGGAAGCCTCCTGAGAGACTAACTTATAATTAATTAATACAGCAATGTATATTATTTTGCATATAACATGTAATTAATAATTACTTAAAATATGATGTACTAGTTAGCTAGAAGGGGAGGAATTGTGGCGTATGTGCCTTTAAGAGCAATTATGGTTTATGTGCCTTTAAGAGCCCCAGGTGTGCGTAATGCCGGTAATTGCCACTTGGGCTATATAAGCCTGTGTATTGTGTATATCCTTTAGAAACCCCCCCCCAGACTTGCTTAGTAAATACCTATGAACCAACTCCTGTCTTCAGTGTCTTTATCTACACACGGACACTATAGATATCAGCAAGGAGGAAGCCTCTTCCGCATTCCTCAATATTGTCCTGAGGATGAGGGAGCTCAGAGAAGCCGTCACACTGCACCTGTTTCGGGCCTTGGAATCAGGATGAAGATTAAGTTACATATTGAGACAGTGTAGTATCTAACTCGTGCTCCACCTGCCCTGCGAGTGTTTGATGGGACAGTGTAGAGGGAGCTTTACTCTGTATCTAACCCGTGCTGTACCTTCCCTGGGAGTGTTTGATGGGACAGTGTAGAGGGAGCTTTACTCTGTATCTAACCCATGCTGTATCTGCCCTGGGAGTGTTTGATGGGATAGTGTAGAGGGAGCTTTACTCTGTATCTAACTCGTGCTGTACCTGCCCTGGGAGTGTTTGATGGGACAGTGTAGAGGGAGCTTTACTCTGTATCTAACCCGTGCTGTACCTGCCCTGGGAGTGTTTGATGGGACAGTGTAGAGGGAGCTTTACTCTGTATCTAATCCGTGCTGTACCTGCCCTGGGAGTGTTTGACGGGACAGTGTAGAGGGAGCTTTACTCTGTATCTAACCCGTGCTGTACCTGCCCTGGGAGTGTTTGATGGGACAGTGTAGAGGGAGCTTTACTCTGTATCTAACCCGTGCTGTACCTTCCCTGGGAGTGTTTGATGGGACAGTGTAGAGGGAGCTTTACTCTGTATCTAACTCGTGCTGTACCTGCCCTGGGAGTGTTTGATGGGACAGTGTAGAGGGAGCTTCACTCTGTATCTAACCCGTGCTGTACCTGCCCTGGGAGTGTTTGATGGGACAGTGTAGAGGGAGATTTACTCTGTATCTAATCCGTGCTATACCTGCCCTGCGAGTGTTTGATGGGACAGTGTAGAGGGAGCTTTACTCTGTATCTAACCCATGCTGTACCTGCCCTGGGAGTGTTTAATGGGACAGTGTAGAGGGAGCTTTACTCTGTATCTAACCCATGCTGTACCTGCCCTGGGAGTGTTTGATGGGGCAGTGTAGAGGGAGCTTTACTCTGTATCTAACCCGTGCTGTACCTGCCCTGGGAGAGTTTGATCAGACAGTGTAGAGGGAGCTTTACTCTGTATCTAACCCGTGCTGTATCTGCCCTGGGAGTGTTTGATGGGACAGTGTAGAGGGAGCTTTACCCTGTATCGAACCCATGCTGTACCTGTACTGGGAGTGTTTGATGGGACAGTGCAGAGGGAGCTTTACTCTGTATCTAACCTGAGCTGTACCTGCCCTGGGAGTGTTTGATTGGCAGTGCAGAGGGAGCTTTACGCTGTATCTAACCCGTACTGTACCTTCCCTGGGAGTGTTTGATGGGACAGTGTAGAGGGAGCTTTACTCTGTATCTAACCCGTACTGTACCTTCCCTGGGAGTGTTTGATGGGACAGTGTAGAGGGAGCTTTACTCTGTATCTAACTCGTGCTGTACCTGCCCTGGGAGTGTTTGATGGGACAGTGTAGAGGGAGCTTTACTCTGTGTGTAACCCGTGCTGTACCTGCCCTGGGAGTGTTTGATAGGACAGTGTAGAGGGAGCTTTACTCTGTATCTAACCCGTGCTGTACCTGCCCTGGGAGTGTTTGATGGGACAGTGTAGAGGGAGCTTTACACTGTATCTAACCCGTGCTGTACCTGCCCTGGGAGTGTTTGATGGGACAGTGTAGAGGGAGCTTTACACTGTATCTAACCCGTGCTGTACCTGCCCTGGGAGAGTTTGATGGGACAGTGTAGAGGGAGCTTTACTCTGTATCTAACTCGTGCTGTACCTGCCCTGGGAGTGTTTGATTCAGTCTATGGATGTTAACAGTGAGCAATCGCTTAATTCCCCTCACCTTCAATAGCAGGCAATGTGGTCTAATGTAAAAATATAAGACTATATTAAAACTAAACAATACTTCAATGGAAATATTCTTATATCAATATTTGCAACAGGCAAGAAATGAAACAAACTGCTGTCTACAATGGTTTAATTCCACAGTGAGGCTAAGCTGTGAAAATCACCAGAGAAAGTGTCCCTTTATCTCCGCTGTGAAATCAATCAACAATTTTAGCATAAATTTAGCTTGTGACAGGGAACATCTGGTGCCCCGATTTAGCAGCTGTTCATTTTATCCTGGGATGAGAGGGTTGTCCTTTGAGGAGAGATTGTGTAGAATGGGCCGATACTCTCTGGAGTTTAGAAGAATGAGAGGGGATCTCATTGAAACAAAAGATTCTGAGGGGGATTGACAGGGTAGATGCTGAGAGGTTGTTTCCCCCTGGCTGGAGTGTCTAGAACCAGGAGCACAGTCTCAGGATAAGGGGCGGCCATTTAAGACTGAGATGAGGAGGAATTTCTTCACTCAGAGGGTTGTGAATCTGTGGAATTCTCTACCCCAGAGGGCTGTGAATGCTGAATCGTTGAGTATATTCAAGGCTGAGATCGATAGATTTTTGGACTCTAGGGGAATCGAGGGATATGGGGATCGGGCGGGAACGTGAAGTTGAAGTCGAAGATCAGCCATGATCTTATTGAATGGCGGAGCAGGCTCGAGGGGCCGTTTGGCCGACTCCTGCTCCTATTTCTTCTGTTCTTATGTACCCAGCAGTACACTGTGCTGTTATAGACACAATAAAAGAAAGCAGGAACAGAGCAAGCCGTTAGCAGGTAAGTCACCCGGGTGATTTTTACAGCCCCTCCCTCTCCCTCCCCACCAGTTTTCACTTGGGGTTAAAATGGCCCCTTCAGTGTCCAGGCTCAGACACGAGCTACTGGAAGGATCGATCCCGTGATATCACCCAACACGTTCGGGAAAACCGAGAGGCAGCGGAAACAGGCTGTGAAGTCAGAATGTGAGAGGAAATGTGGCTGCTGTCAGGAGAGTTAATGCAGCGTTGCAGCCAGATCAGACCGATTGCAGAGATGGATTGAACACTAAAATATATGCAGTGCTGTGGTGGTGTCTTCGCCCCCGCCCCCACCCCCACCCCCACCCCACCCCCACCCAATGGTTATGCAAGCACTTATTTAGCTGCTAATCTTATTTAACTCAATACCTCCAACATGTGAGGGGGGGAGCATAGGCAGGAGTCAGGTTTGCTCAAGTTATCAGTCTAAGGATAAGGGGTAAGCCATTTAGGACAGAGATGAGGAGGAATTTCTTCACCCAGAGAGTGGTGAACCTGTGGGATTCTCTACCACAGAAGGCAGTAGAGGCCAATTCATTAAATATATTCAAGAAGGAGTTGGATATATTTCTTAAGGCTAAAGGGATCAAGGGCTACGGAGAGAAGGCAGGGACAGGGTGCTGAATTTGGACGATCAGCCATGATCTCATTAAATGGCGGAACAGGCTCGAGGGGCCGAATGGCCTACTCCTGCTACTATCTTCTATGTTTCTATGTTTCTATAAAACTCACTGCTTGACAAGCCGAGGAATGGAAACTTTCACCTTCAATGGCAGACTGTCGCAGACTGAACTGCTCATGTGGGAGGGGAGACCAAAGGACGTGTCACACTGGGAGAGGGGGAGACGAGGGGATATGCAGACTGAACAGGTCATTAAATGGGTGAGTTGTACCTACTGAACAGAGCGTTAGGGGACAGCTAAACTAGGTTGTAGAAAGGAGATTTCAGAATATCAAAGTACTGGGCAGTAATGGACCACTTATCCTCACACAGGGAATAAAAAGATAAATCACCTCAAAAGAGTCCTCATTTAGTTCATCGGAACAGGAGGAGGCCTTTCAGCCCCTCGAGCCTGCTCCACCGCGCAATGAGATCAGGGCTGATCCGCACCTCAACTCCATTCACCCGCCTTTCTTCCACATCCCTTGATATCCTTCAGTGGTGAAAAGATGTCAAAGCAAAATGGGTTTGGTTGGAAAGGCTGGCCGCCGGGTACTCGAGAGGGGCCTGTAACCAGGTACGGGAGGCCATACCGTTGCCCTGGAAACCAAAACATGAAACGGGAAAAAAAATTAAAGGCAAATTTTTCTGCCCAAAATTTCTCTCCTGTGAATGAAGGCTTCAGAAGTTGAGAAATCGTCAGGAAGGGAGTGAATGAGAGGCCACCTTTGGGAGACATCATCTGGCTAGAATTACATAGAATTTACAGCACAGAAACAGGCCATTCGGCCCAACTGGTCCGTGCCGGTGTTTGTGCTGCACGAGCCTCCTCCCACCCCTCTTCATCTCACCCCATCAACATATCCTTCTATTCCTTTCTCCCTCAGGTGTTTATCCAGCCTCCCGTTAAATGTATCTGTGCTACTAGCCTCAACCACTCCCTGTGGTAGCAAGTTCCCCATTCTCACCACTCTCTGGGTAATTAAGTTTCTCCTGAATTCCCGATTGGATTTATTAGTGACTATCTTATATTCATGGCCTTTAGTTCTGGACTCCCCACAAGTGGAAACATCTTTTCTACGTCTACCCTGTCAAACCCTTTCATAATTTTAAAGGCCTCTATCAGGTCACCCCTCAGCCTTCTCTTTTCTAGAGAAAATAGCCCTGGCCTGTTCATCCTTTCCTGATAGGTATAACCTCTCAGTTCTGGGACCATCCTTGTGAATTAAAGCAAAGGAGACAGCTCCGTGTCAGGATCTCTGCATTGGTGTGTGATCGGCAGTCAGCTTCTGCTCCACCAGGGACTCTCACCTGTGATACAACCAAAGAGGACAGACGAGGCTGGGATGAGCCCACTGTCCAGCAACTTTCCCCGCCCATCTGCTGAGGGCGGGTCTCTCACAGGGGTTTAGAGCCGTGGCTCAGTGGGTAGCACCCTCGCCTCTGAGTCAGAAGGTCGTGGGTTCAAGTCCCACTCCAGAGACTCGAGCACAAAATCCAGGCTGACACTCCCAGTGCAGTGCTGAGGGAATGCTGCACTGTCGGAGGTGCCGTCTTTCGGATGAGATGTTAAAACGAGGTCCCATCTGCTCTCTCAGGTGGACGTAAAAGATCCCACAGCACTATTTCGAAGAAGAGCAGGGGAATTTTCCCTGGTGTCCTGGGGCCAATATTTGTCCCTCAATCAACAAGGGGTATGGGGAGAAGGCAGGGACCAGGTACTGAATTTGGATGATCAGCCATGATCTCATTGAATGGCGGAGCAGGCTTGAGGGGCCGAATGGCCTACTCCTGCTCCTATCTTCTATGTTTCTATCACTAAAATCAATTATCTGGTCATTAGCACATTGCTGTTTGTGGGAGCTTGCTGTGCACAAATTGGCTGCCGCGTTTCCTACATTACAACAGTGACTGCGCTTTGGGACGTCCTGAGGTTGTGAAAGGCGCTATATAAATGCAAGTCCTTCTTTCTTCATAACTTACTCATGTGGGTAAGCTTTGTGTGTGAGCAGAACTGGTCAATGTTGGTAAGATATTCGACTGCAGCAGGCACTACTGCCCAATGTAATCCTGTCCATTGCTGTTGCCAGATTTTCCTCACTGTCTGAAGTGTGGTGACACAGAATTTTAGCTGGCACATGGGAGCCAGCACAGAATGCACAGGGCTGGCTTAATTTAAATGTTTTGAGTCCCCTGTTGGTAGTATTGCCAGCTGAGATTGAGAGCTCAGCACTGCAGAGAGAGGGATTGGGGTGGGGGGGCGAGGGGGGGTGGGAGGTCACAGGTCATTGCCAATACTGAAGGATTCGAATGCATGCCGCAGCTTAAAGGGCCGGAACACATCTCCAACAGCCTTGACTCCGAAAATGCAAACTCTTCAATGGAAGGGCACTAGGACCCCGGGCCCCTCCCACCATGCATTGGCCATTTAAACTTAGGCCTGCATTTACCGTAAGGGGAACAGATAGACGTTTCTGTGGCCGTAGACGTGACTCCAGGATGGTATGTTGCCTCCCTGGTGCCAGGGTCAAGGATGTCACTGAAAGGCTGCAGGGCATTCTGAAGGGGGAGGGTGAACAGTCAGAGGTCGTGGTTCACATTGGTATCAACGACATGGGTAGGAAGAGGGATGAGGTCCTGCAGCAAGAATTTAGGGAGCTAGGTAGCAGATTAAAAAGCAGGACCTCAAAGTTTGTAATCTCTGGATTACTCCCGGTGCCACGTGCTAGTGAGTATAGGAATAGGAGGATAGAGCAGATGAATGCATAGCTAAAGAGTTGGTGCAGGAGGGAGGGCTTCAGTTTCCTGGATCGCTGGGTCTGCTTCTGGGGAAAGTGGGACCTGTACAAGTCGGACGGGTTGCACCTGAACTGGAACGGGACCAACATCCTTGCGGGGAGGTTTGCTAGTACTGTTGGGGGGGGGTTTAAACTAACTTGGCAGGGGGATGGGATACGGAGTGGAGCTATAGTAGGGGGTGATGCACAGCCAAATATAGAGGAAAAACAAGTCAGTCTGGAAGGCAGAGCAAATATGTAACGGCACAAGGGAGTATGGCAAGGCTGGATGGCATTTATTTTAATGCAAGGAGTCTTGCGAGTAAGGCAGACGAATTGAAGGTATTGATGAACACATGGGAGTATGATATTGTTGCTATCACAGAGACGTGGTTGAGGGAGGGGCAGAACTGGCAGCTCAATATTCCGGGGTATAGAATCTTCAGGCGAGACAGAGGGGGGTGTAAAAGTGGAGGGGGTGTCGCAATATTAATCAAGGAGTCAATTACTGCTGTAAGGAGGGATGATATCTTAGCAGGTTCCTCTAATGAGGCCATATGGGTAGAACTTAAAAACAAAAAGGGGGCAAGCACATTGCTGGAAGTGTACTATAGGTCCCCAAACAGTCAGGGGGAGATAGAGGAACAGATATGTAGGCAAATCTCAGAGAAGTGTAGAAATAATAGGGTAATAATAGTAGGGGATTTCAACTTCCCCAATATTAACTGGGATAGTCAGAGTGTGAAAGGCTTAGAGGGTGCAGAATCCTTGAAGTGCATCCAGGAGAGCTTTTTGAGCTAGCATGTAGAAAGTCCTACAAGAGAGGGAGCGGTACTGGACCTAATTCTAGGGAATGTAGCCGGGCAAGTGGTAGAAGTGTCAGTAGGAGAGCATTTTGGTGACAGTGACCATAATTCGGTGAGATTTAAGGTAGTCATGGAAAAGGACAAAGATGTACTGGAAATAAAGGTTCTAAATTGGGGGAAGGCCAATTTTAATATGATAAGGCAGGATCTGGCCAAAGTGGACTGGGATCAGCTACTTGTAGGAAAATCCACATCAGAGCAGTGGGAGTCTTTCAGAAAGGAAATAGAGAGAGTACAACGCCAACATGTTCCCGTAAAGGTCAAGGGTGGGACCAACAAGCCCAGGGAACCCTGGATGTCAAGGGATAGACAAGAATGGATTAGGAAAAAAAGGGAGGCTTTTGGCAGATACAAAGGACTAAAAACAGTGGAAGCCCTAGAGAAGTATAGAAAGTGCAGGGGGGTACTTAAAAAAGGAATTAGGAGAGCGAAGAGGGGGCATGAAAAAACACTGGCGGGCAAAATAAAGAAAAACCCCAAGGTGTTTTATAAGTTTATTAAGGGCAAGAGGATAACCAGGGAAAGGGTAGAGCCCATTAGGGACCAAAGTAGCGATCTGTGTGTAGAGCCAGAAGATGTAGGTGAGGTTTTAAATGAATATTTTGCATCTGTGTTCACGATGGAGAAGGACGAAGTAGGCATAGAAATCAGGCAGGGGGATTGTGATATACTTGAACAAATTAGTATTGAGAGGGCGGAGGTACTAACAGTTTTAGCGGGCTTAAAAGTGGATAAATCCCCAGGCCTTGACAAGATGTATCCCAGGCTGCTGTGTGAGGCAAGGGAGGAGATTGCATGGGCCCAGAAACAAATTTTCAGAACCTCTCTGGCCACAGGGGAGGTGCCAGAGGACTGGAGAACAGCTAACGTAGTACCATTATTCACGAAGGGTAGTAGGGATAAACCAGGGAATTACAGGCCAGTGAGCCTAACATCAGTGGTAGGGAAATTATTGGAAAAAATTCTGAGGGACAGAGTTAGTCTCCACTTGGAGAGGCAAGGATTAATCAAGGATAGTCAGCATGGCTTTGTCAGGGGGAGTTCATGTCTAACCAAATTGATTGAATTTTCCGAGGGGGTGACTAGGTGTGTGGATGAGGGTAGTGCAGTTGACGTAGTCTACATGGACTTCAGTAAGGCTTTTGACAAAATCCCACATGGGAGACTGGTCAAGATCCTATGGGATCCAGGGCAATTTGGCACATTGCATCCAAAATTGGCTTAGTGGCAGGAGGCAGAGGGTGATGGTTGAAGGTTGTTTTTGTGACTGGAAGCCTGTGTCCAGTGGTGTACCGCAGGGATCGGTGCTGGGTCCTTTGCTGTTTGTAGTGTACATTTATGTTTTAGATATGGATGTAGGAGGTATGATCAGTAAGTTCACAGATGACACGAAAATTGGTGGAGTGGTAAATAGCGAGGAGGGAAGCCTTACATTACAGGATGATATAGACGGGTTGGTTAGATGGGCAGAACAGTGACAAATGGAATTTAACCCTGAAAAGTGTGAGGTGATGCATTATGGGAGGGCTAACAAGGCAAAGGAATACACAATGAATGGTAGGACCCTAGGAAGGACAGAGGATCAGAGGGACCTTGGTGTGCATGTACATAGATCCCTGAAGGCAGCAGGACAGGGAGATAAGGTGGTTAAAAGGCATATGGGATACTTGCCTTCATTAGCCGAGGCATAGAATATAAGAGCAGGGAGGTTATGATGGAGCTGTACAAAATGCTGGTTAGGCCACAGCTGGAATACTGTGTGCAGTTCTGGTCACCACACTATAGGAAGGATGTGATTGCTTTGGAGAGGGTGCAGAGGAGATTCACCAGGATGTTACCTGGGCTGGAGCGCTTCAGCTATGAAGAGAGACTGGACAGGCTGGGGTTGTTTTCCTTAGAGCAGAGAAGGCTGAGGGGGGACCTGATTGAGGTGTACAAAATTATGAGGGGCATAGATAGGGTAGATAGAAAGGAACTTTTCCCCTTAGTAGAGGGGTCAATAACCAGGGGGCATAGTTTCAAGGTAAGGGGCCATTTCCCAGCCCCCCCACACTTGCTTTATAATCTGTTTCATTTCCTGCTTTTTTCTCAGTTCTGACGAAGGGTTTCGACCTGAAACGTTAACTCTGTTTCTCTCTCCACGGATGTTGCCTGGCCTGCTGAGTTTTTCCAGCATTTTCTGCTGTTATTTCAGGTTTAGAGGGGATTTGAGGAAAAACTTTTTCACCCAGAGGGTGGTTGGAATCTACAACTCACTGCCTGAAAGGATGGTAGAGGCAGGAACCCTCACAACATTCAAGAAGCATTTAGATGAGCGCTTGAAACGCCATAGCATACAAGGCTACGGACCAAGTGCTGGAAAATGGGATTAGAATAGACAGGGCTTGATGGCCGTCGCGGAGATGATGGGCCGAAGGGCCTCTTTCTGTGCTGTATAACTCTATGACTCTATGACCATCGCCTAGCGACACTGGATGTCTGTCGTGTACAGGCGTATGTGAAGTACAGCGATACTGATATGGTGCCTGACTTCGTTTCAGACCCAGCTCATCTGCTGCTGAAACCCTCATCCCTTACCTGCAGACTCGACTATTCCAACAATCTCTTGGCCGGCCACCCCTCTTCCCCCCTCCGTAAACTTGAGCTCATCCAAGACTCTGCTGACCGTATCCTAACTTGCACCGTGTCCCGTTCACCCATCACCCCGTGCTCGCCGACCTACATTGGTTCGCAGTTCGGCAATGCCTCGCCCCTCCCTACCTCTGTAATCTCCTCCAGCCCTACAGACCCCCGGGATCTCTGTGCTCCTCCAATTCTGGCCTCTTGCGCATCACCCGATTTTAATCGCTTCACCATTGACGACCGTGCCTTCAGCTGCCTGGGCCCTAAGCTCTGGAATTCCTTCCCTAAACCTCTCCGCCTCTCGCTCCTCCTTTAAGACGCTCCTTAAAACCTACCTCTTTGACCAAGCTTTGGTCACCTGTCCTAATATCTCCTTATGTGGCTCGGTGTCAAATTTTGTCTGATAATCGCTCCTGTGAAACGCCCTGGGACGTTTTACTACGTTAAAGGCGCTGTATAAATACAAGTTGTTGTTGAAGTAATATGGCAGAAAATGTCACACCTCATCTAAATATGCGAATTTAGGGTTGTGACAGGCAATATTTCAATGCAAGATCTTGCATCCTCTGAAATAATGAAGCTCTCTCCAACTGCTTTCTGAGCCATTGAACTGAGGAGTTTGAAAAGAATGATGACGTGATTAACTATTCTTAGTCAGACATATTTTAATTAGCGACTAAATATTTTAAAGGATCATATTCTCTTTTGATGTGTGACTTTGTTCATTTTTCAGACTTCCTAATTTGTAGTTTTATATTCTTACCCGAGAGAGAGAAGTCAGCTCATCCTTCATTTCCAATTCAACTCATGCCATTGCAAATAATAATTATACCAGGCGCCCCCAGGGCAGGTACAGCACGGGTTAGATACAGAGTAAAGCTCCCTCTACACTGTCCCATCAAACACCCCCAGGGCAGGTACAGCACAGGTTAGATACAGAGTAAAGCTCCCTCTACACTGTCCCATCAAACACTCCCAGGGCAGGTACAGCACGGGTTAGATACAGAGTAAAGCTCCATCTACACTGTCCCATCAAACATTCCCAGGGCAGGTACAGCACGGGTTAGATACAGAGTAAAGCTCCCTCTACACTGTCCCATCAAGCACTCCCAGGGCAGGTACAGCACGGGTTAGATACAGAGTAAAGCTCCCTCTATACTGTCCCATCAAACACTCCCAGGGCAGGGACAGCACGGGTTAGATACAGAGTAAAGCTCCCTCTACACTGTCCCATCAAACACTCCCAGGGCAGGTACAGCATGGGTTAGATACAGAGTAAAGCTCCCTCTACACTGTCCCCATCAAACACTCCCAGGGCAGGTACAGCACGGGTTAGATACAGACTAAAGTTCCCTCTACACTGTCCCATCAAACACTCCCAGGGCAGGTACAGCACGGGTTAGATACAGAGTAAAGCTCCCTCTACACTGTCCCATCAAATACTCCCAGGGCAGGTACAGCACGGGTTAGATACAGAGTAAAGCTCCCTCTACACTGTCCCCATCTAACACTCCCAGGGCAGGTACAGCACAGGTTAGATACAGAGTAAAGCTCCCTCTACACTGTCCCATCAAACACTCCCAGGGCAGGTACAGCATGGGCTAGATACAGAGTAAAGCTCCCTCTACACTGTCCCATCAAACACTCCCAGGGCAGGTAAAGCACAGGTTAGATACAGAGTAAATCTCCCTCTACACTGTCCCATCAAACTCTCCCAGGGCAGGTACAGCATGGGTTAGATACAGAGTAAAGCTCCCTCTACACTGTCCCATCAAACACTCCCAAGGCAGGTACAGCACCGGTTAGATACAGAGTAAAGCTCCCTCTACACTGTCCCATCAAACACTCCCAGGACAGGTACAGCACGGGTTAGATACAGAGTAAATCTCCCTCTACACTGTCCCATCAAACACTCCCAGGGCAGGTACAGCACGGGTTAGATACAGAGTAAAGCTCCCTCTACACTGTCCCATCAAACACTCCCAGAGCAGGTACAGCATGGATTAGATACAGAGTAAAGCTCCCTCTACACTGTCCCATCAAACACTCCCAGAGCAGGTACAGCATGGATTAGATACAGAGTAAAGCTCCCTCTACACTGTCCCATCAAACACTCCCAGGGCAAGTACAGCACGGGTTAGATACAGAGTAAAGCTCCCTCTGCCCTTTTGGGTGGATGTAAAAGATCCCGTGGCACTATATTGAAGAAGAGCAGGGGAGTTCTCCCCGGTGTCCTGGGCCAATATTTATCCCTCACCCAACATCTCTAAAACTGATTATCTGGTCATTATCATATTGCTGTTTGTGGGAACTTGCTGTGCGCAGATTGGCTGCTGCGTTTCCTACATTACAACAGTGACTACACTTCAAAAAGTACTTCATTGTCTGTAAAGCGCTTTGGGACGTCCTGAGGTTGTGAAAGGCGCTATAGAAATGCAAGTCTTTCTTTTATTCTGTGCAATATGTGAAGGAGACTGAAACCCAGTTGCTCCGTAAGCCAAGCCCTGGGATCACAGCTCTCCAGTGAAAGCGGTGCTTGCGTCGATACAGTCCTTCATCACATACAATGAGCTACCCTGAAGTTGTAGTCGCTGTGTCGTGCGGACAAACGCAGCAGCCATTTTGTGCACAGCAGGATCCCACAAACAGCAATGATGACTGATCGGCTATTCTGTTGTCGCCTGAGGGATAAATTTTGGCCAGCACATTGGGGAAATCTCCGCTGCTCCTCTTTGAAAAGTGCCTGGGGCCTTTTACATCAGACCTGGCGAACACACATTCACAACAAAGCTAATTGACCAGTCAGTGGATGGCCGTACCATCACTATGAAGTCTCATGGCATCAGGTCAAGCATGGGCAAGGAAACCTCCTGCTGATTACCACCTACCGCCCTCCCTCAGCTGATGAATCAGTACTCCTCCATGTTGAACACCACTTGGAGGTAGCATTGAGAGTAGCAAGGGCACAAAATGCACTCTGGGTGGGGGACTTCAATGTCCATCACCAAGAATGGCTCGGTCGCACCACTACTGACCGAGCTGGCCGAGTCCTGAAGGACATAACTGCCAGTCTGGGCCTGCGACAGGTGGTGAGAGAACCAACACGAGGGAAAAACCTACCTGACCTCATCCTCACCAATCTACATGTCGCAGATGCATCTGTCCATGACAGTATTGGTAGAAGTGACCACCACACAGTCATTGTGGAGACGAAGTCCCGTCATCACACTGAAGACACCCTCCATCATGTTGTGTGGCACTACCACCGTGCTAAATGGGATAGATTCAGAACAGATCTAGCAGCTCAAAACTGGGCATCCAGAAGGCGCTGTGGGCCATCAGCAGCCGTAGAATTGTATCCCACCACAATCTGTAACCTCATGGCCCAGTATATCCCTCATTCTACCATTACCATCAAGCTAGGAGACCAACCCTGGTTAAACAACGAGTGTAGAAGAGCATGTCAGGAGCAGCACCAGACATAACTAAAAATGAGGTGCCAACCTGGGGAAGCCACAACACAGGACTACATGCATGCTAAACAGTGGGAAGCAGCATGCTATAGTCAGGGCTAAGCGATCCCACAATCAATGGATCAGATCAAAGCTCTGCAGTCCTGCCACATCCAGTCGTGAATGGTGGTGGACCATTAAACAACTGGCGGGAGGAGGAGACTCCATGAATATCCCCATCCTCAATGATGGTGGAGCAACCATCTTCAGTCAGAAGTGCCGAGTGGATGATCCATATCGGCCTACTCCTGAGTTCCCCACTATCACAGAAGCCAGTCTTCAGCCAATTTGATTCACTCCATATGATATCAAGAAACGGCTGAGCGCACTGGATAAAGCAAAGGCTATGGTCTCTGACAACATCCCGGCTATCGTGCTGAAGACTTGTGCTCCAGAACTAGCCGTGCCTCTAGCCAAGCTGTTCCAGTACAGCCATAAAACTGACATCTATCTGACAATGTGGAAAACTGCCCAGGTATGTCCAGTCCACAAAAATCAGGACAAATCCAATCTGGCCAATTACCGTCCCATCAGTCTACTCTCAATCATCAGCAAAATGATGGAAGGTGTTGTCGACAGTGCTATCAAGTGGCACTTACTCACCAATAACCTGCTCACTGATGCCCAGTTTGGGTTCCGCCAGGACCACTTGGCCCCCGACCACATTACAGCCTTGATCCAAACATGGACAAAGGAGCTGAATTCCAGAGGTGAGGTGAGAGTGACTGCCCTTGACATCAAGGCAGCATTTGACCGAGTGTGGCATCAAGGAGCCCTAGTAAAACTGAAGTCAATGGGAATCAGGAGGAAAACTCTCCACTGGCTGGAGTCATACCTAGCACAAAGGAAGATGGTTGTGGTGGTTGGAGGTAAATCATCACAGCCCCAGGACATCGCTGCAGGAGTTCCTCAGGACAGTGTCCTAGGCCCAACCATCTTCAGCTGCTTCATCAATGACTTTCCCTCCAACATAAGGTCAGAAATGGGGATGTTCGCTGATGACTGCACAGTTTTCAGTGCCATTCGCAACTCCTCAGATAATGAAGCAGTCCATGCCCGCATGCAGCAAGACCTGGACGACATTCAGGCTTGGGCTGATAACTGGCAAGTAACATTCGCGCCACACAAGTGCCAGGCAATGACTGTCTCCAACAAGAGAGCTTCTAACTACCTCCCCTTGACATTCAATGCCATTACCATCGCCGAATCCCCCACCATCAACATCCTGGGGATCACCATTGACCAGAAACTTAACTGGACCAGCCACATAAATAATGTGGCTACAAGAGCAGGTCAGAGGATAGGTATTCTGCAGCGAGTGTCTCACCTCCTGACACCCCAAAGCCTTTCCACCATCTACAAGGCACAAGTCAGGAGTGTGATGGAATACTCTCCACTTGCCTGGATGAGTGCAGCTCCAAAAACACTCAAGAAGCTCGACACCATCCAGGACAAAGCAGCCTGCTTGATTGGCACCCCATCCACCACCTTAAACATTCACTCCCTCCACCACCGGCGTACCGTGGCTGCAGTGTGCACCATCTACAAGATGCACTGAAGCAACTGGACAAGGCTTCTTCGACAGCACCTCCCAAACTCGACCTCTTCCACCTAGAAGGACAAGGGCAGCAGGCACATGGGAACACCACCACCTCCAAGTTCCCCTCCAAGTCAAACACCATCCTGACTTGGAAATATATCGGCCGTTCCTTCATCATCGCTGCTTCAAAATCCTGGAGCTCCCTCCTTAACAGCTCTGTGGGTGTACCTTCACCACACGGACCGCAGCGGTTCAAGCGGCTCACCACCATCTTCTCAAGGGCAATTAGGGATGGGCAATAAATGCTAGCTTTGCCAGCGACACCCACATTCCAGGAACGAATAAACAAAATCTACCCTCCCCGCTATCCACCCCCCCTCAATAGCTCGGCAGGTGAGGTACTGGACCACACTGACTGGGAAGGTTTTAGATCCAATTCCTCATCTGTGCTGAGCGAGGAGGTTGGGGGCAGATGAGTTGGGGGGGGGGCTACAATTTGACACAGTGCTGCTGGGCCGGGGAGGGTGAAAATCAGCCAGGGTTCCCTCTCCTTTTGGAAAATCCAAGTTCAGGCTCAGCTGCCATTCTCCCCCACCCCAGGCTAGAAGAACCCGGGCACTCACAGTCTGGGCTCACACATGGGTGAGGGACGGTGGGCGGGCGGCTGGGGAGGGGAAGTGTGCAGCCGGGCAAGGGATCAGCATCTGCAGGAGAGGAAGTGGCAAATCAGAAACAAAAACACAGCAAGTGCCACCCCCCTACCCCCCCCCCCCCCACACACACACATTCCTGACACAGCTTCTACTGTGTCCAATATAAAATATAGCTACACAAGCAAACAAAACTACAGGCAATGCAATCCACCGACAGACCACCCCGGATAAAAAGAGACAGGATGTCCTGCTCCCCACAATAACCAGACCCACAACCCTGGTGAACCATGTACAAGCTTCCTGGAGAGTGATGAACTCCATCTCACCATAAAATAGACAGACTTCACCTCATTGTAAACTGATAGACTTAATCTCACCATAAAACAGACCGACTTCATAGAATCACACAGCACAGGAGGAGGCCATTCGGCCCATCCTGCCTGTGCCGGCTCTTTGAAAGAGCTCTCCAATTAGTCCCACTCCCACCCCCACCCCCCTGCTCTTTTGTATCACCGTAAAATGGATACATTTCATATCACTGTAAAAGAATAGCTTCACCAGTTTGCAAGCTGGAGTCACAAGGAAGCGATTGATTGGAGGAGACGCGAAAGCCGGGCCATTGTCAGACAGTCCCTTACCTTGGCTCAAAGTGCCAGTCAGAACCCTGAAGAAGAAGCGGGCTACTTTGGTCAGCTGTCTCTTGCACCGTTTCTTGCACAGGCTCATTCTGATCGTAAGCCGAGAGAGATGTATTTATGTCCAAATATTTAAAAAAAAACACAATTATAATTTGAAACGCCAAGTCCACACAACCAATCAACAGCGGCGACCAGAGTTCAGCGATGCGCCGGATAACTTCAAGCCTTTGCTTCACCCTTTTTTGATCTGGATCTCTTTCTGCCCTTTCACTGTTTCCCTTGTCACAGAGCCAGCCTGCGATGGTCTGCACCGCTACATTGCAGTGCCCGGTTCTCAGAAGCCTGAGCTGGTGTGTGTTTTAATTGACAGATCCTTCTCTCTCTCTCCCTCTCTCTCTCTGTCTCTGTGTGTGTGTGTGTGTGAAGGGCAGGCAGCCCTTAAATAAAGCACCACTCACACACAACATCTGCTCCTGGTTACAGCCAATTAAAACACGAAGGCGGTTGCCAAGGGAACCACAGACTCGATGGTTTCACACCAACCTCAACTAAAGAGAAATATCTGCATATACAAGATGAAGCTCAGCAGGCAAGGGGCTCCTAGTGTCTGGTCGAGCGTGCTGTGTGTGCGAGAGAGAGAGAGAGAGAGAGAGAGGGTGATCAGCAATTGCAAACACTGCACCGACATCAGAGCCGCACACAGCACACTGCTGACATTATTTAATTTCATAGTTCATGCAATGACCTCAGGACTGAGCTCCATGTATGGCTGAAGGTAGGCGCTGTTTCAGATCCCACCATGAGATTTAATGCAGAGACAAGGAACACCGGGAATCTGAAATGAAAGCCCCCATCATCCCGAAACTCTGCTGCCTGTGTCCTAACTCCCACCAGGTCCCGTTTCCCCCCTCCCCATCACCCCCCTGTGCTCGCTGACCTACATTGGCTCCTGGTCCAGTAAAGCATCAGATTTAAAATTCTCATCCTCCTGTTCAAATCCCTCCATGGCCCTCGCCCCTCCCTATCTCTCTAACCTCCTCCAGCCCTCCAGCCCCCCGAGATCTCTGCGCTCCCCCAACTCTAGCCTCTTGCACATCCCCTACTTCTTTTACCCCACCATTGGTGGCCGTGCCTTCAGCTGCCTGGGCCCTCAGCTCTGGAATTCCCTCCCTAAACCTCTCCGCCTCTCTCTCTCCTCCTTTAAGAGGCTCCTTAAAACCTACCTCTTTGACCAAGCTTTTAGCCACCTGTCCCTAATATCTGCTAATGTGGCTCGGTGTCAAATTTTGTCTGATAATCGCTCCTGTGAAACGCCTTGGGACATGTTCCTATGTTAAAAGTGCTGTATAAATACAAGTTGTTGTTCGATGATCTGAAGGTTAACGGGCAGGTTAATATTTCGGGGTGGGACCCTTCAACAGACCTGACGATGGCCCCTCCTACCCTGCTCCCTCTGGGTTCACCCACTGACCAGCCTGCCCTATATTTCCACTGATTTTACACAGGTTTAGACAGTCGCTGGACTAGCCTGAGATAGTAGCGACTCCTGCTCACTCATTTCTTTCAATTATACTTTTAAAACGTACGTCTAGATTTACACACTCCTTCAAGATTCTAGCCTGGGAATTACTGCTGTCAATCTTAGATGCACAGGAAAATCTAGCACTGTTCAATGTTCCTTGTGAGCAGCGCTTTGTTCTGCGTGGCCTGTTTCTTTTAACGTGCGGTCCCTTTAAATTTCTGCGCGTGCGCGGTGTTTACACTGGAAAAGCTGGTGAGCGGCCCGCGCGGGACCTTTGAGGTTACTGTGCGGCCACGTACCTTAGCGGGAACACTGGCACTGATATGTTTAGGCATTTTACGCTAAATATTCTCTTGCGATTCAGCAGCGACCACTCCTGTAAGTGGCCCTCGCGTCCCCTATGAACAAGAGTGCGCCCAGTATCTGCCAAGTATTTAGGTAAACGTTGTAAGTCCCAGAGACTGAGCAGCGAACCCTCATCTCCTCAACAAGGGTTGAAAGATTGAATATCCGCTCGATCAGACTGAGGCTCAGGATATAACCCAACCATCAATTTTATCTAACATTAAACAGGTAAATCAACAGTGCACGGTACAAATAATTTGCAATTAGTACCGACTGGGCTATTTACTTTGGAATCCTGCCACTAAGTCTCAACATAAAACTAACCCGTTAAACATGGCTCCTTCACGTCTTCCGAGACCAACGTGATATTGCTGAGTCTTCCTTATCTCTGCTGGCAAAGATACTACTCCGAATATCCTCAAGAAACAGAAGTTAGAGCTGTATTTCTCTTAACTACACTGGACAGTCAGCCATTCGGTGGATTGTAACGCCAGCAGCCCACACGAATACAGCTGACAACTATACATGGGCCAGCCATAGACTTTAACAGCACAGGAGGAGGCCATTTAGAAAACATAGAAACATAGAAGATAGGAGCAGGAGTAGGCCATTCGGCCCCTCGAGCCTGCTCCGCCATTCAATGCGATCATGGCTGATCATCCAAACTCAGTACCCTGTCCCTGCCTTCTCCCCATATCCCTTGCTCCCTTTAGCCTTAAGAAATATATCCAACTTCTTCTTGAATATATTTAATGACTTGGCCTCAACTGTCTTGTGTGGTAGAGAATTCCACAGGTTCACCACTCTCTGGGTGAAGAAATTCCTCCTCATCTCTGTCCTAAATGGCCTACCCCTTATCCTTAGACAGTGACCCCTGGTTCTGGACTCCCCCGCCATCGGGAACATCCTTCCTGCATCTAGTCTGTCTGGTCCTGTTAAAATTTTATAAGTTTCAATGAGATCCCCTCTCATTCTTCTAAACTCTAGCGAATATAAGCCCAATCGACCCAATCTCTCTTCATACGTCATTCCTGCCATCCCAGGTATCAGCCTGGTGAATCTTCACTGCACTCCCTCCATGGCAAGAACATCCTTCCTCAGATAAGGCGACCAAAACTGCACACAATACTCAAGGTGTGGTCTCACCAAGGCCTTGTACAACTGCAGCAAGACATCCTTGCTCCTGTACTTGAAACCTCTCGCTATAAAGGGCAACATACCACTTACCTTCTTAACCGCCTGCTGCACCTGCATGCTTACCTTCAGCGACTGGTGCACAAGGACACCCAGGTCTCATTGCACTTCCCCTTCTCCCAATCTATTGCCGTTCAGATAATAATCTGCCTTCCTGTTTTTGCCACCAAAGTAGATAACCTCGCATTTATCCACATTATACCGCATCTGCCATGCAGCTGCCCAATCACCCAACCTGTCCAAATCATACTGGAGTTTCTCTGCATCCTCCTCACAGCACACACGCCCACCCAGCTTTGTGTCATCTGCAAACTCGGAGATATTACATCTAGTTCCCTCGCCTAGATCATCAATATATATGTCATAAATCTCATCATCGAGAAACTACCTATGAAATAACACTGGACGGCCAGCTGATGGCGCCGTCCAAGGAGTATAAATACTTGGGTGTTGGCCCCAGCTTGCCGGGGACATTTTGTAAAGACAAGGAACTAGTGAAGTGCAACTAGACCTCCATGTTCTGAAACAAGTTGATTAAAGCCTTGCTTTATACTCAAACCAAGTGTGTAGTGAGTTTTATTACGTCAGTATATATTGTGAATAACTGGGGTCCTAGCACCGACCCCTGCAGGATCATGTCTGTCCCAGTTCCTGGCTGGAGCAATCCAAAACTAAAGCCGTGCCACATCTCTCCCCATAATTCCATATCTACCTCTGCTTCTAATATTTAGCTAATTTTCCCTTAAATGATCTCTGCATCAACCACTCCCAGTGGCAAAGCAGCTGGTGCTGCAACAACCCTCTGAGTGCTGGGGTGAGAGTTTCTCTGATGGCAGGGGCCAGTAATGAGCATTGTCAGATCGAAGTATTGAGTAATAATGCTCGTTACTGGATCCTTCGATCTGACGACGCTGGGTACTGGATCCTTGAACTTGACCAGGCTCAACACAAATCCCAGGGTATGAAATTTGTACGAGGCGGCGGTATGGCCACAGATGCATGGGAACATCACCACCTGCAAGTTCCCCTCCAAGCCACACACCATCCTGACTTGGAACTGTATCGCCGATCCTTCACTGTCGCTGGGCCAAAATCCTGGAACTCCCTTCCTAACAGCATTGTGGGTGTACCTACACCATATGGACTGCAGCAGTTCAAGAAGGCAGCTCACCACCATCTTCTCAAGGGCAATTAGGGATGGGCACTAAATGCAGGCCTAGCCAGCCAGTGACGCCCACATCCCATCAATGAATTTAAAAAAAAACAACGGCAAGGAAGTCCAGCCACTGGCGACAGGGCAACCAACTGATACTGAGCTTAAGGTGCCTGAGCACGGCGGAGAGTTTGAAGAGCGTGGGATTGGAGGAGGCTCAGGGAAGAAATGATCCTGCCTCCCACCCCCCACCAAAGGGAATCGATAAATTAACTCCTGGTAATAGGTAACCGATTGACACAAACTCTAAAACCAGGGAGCATGAGCTCCAGTTTAGAAATGGAACAGACAGTTTGGATTTAATTACTTTTTACACAGAGGCGAACGTGAGGAATGGACGGACTGAGGGCGGTTTAGGGAGTGTCTGGAAATTTATGGGAGAACTGGGTCGACATGTGAGGCAGTGGGCGATTGGGGGGTGTTAGCATTTGGGCCTGGTGGGATGGACCAGGGAATCTCTTCTGGCGCTGTCCTTTTGTATAATCGCACGTGTTTATTGAGCGCTTACTAACAAATAGACATTATCAAAGAGGTTTGTTAAAGAGGCTTGCCCCCTTTATCCAACCAGCCTGTTCCACCACAACAACAACAGCACCAACTTGCCTTTATATAGCGCCTTTAACGTAGTAAAACGTCCCAAGGTGCTTCACAGGAGCGATTATCAAACAAAATTTGACACTGAGCCACATAAGGAGATATTAGGACACTGTACATTGTAAAACCATGAATCTTCTTTTAGAGTGAATTAATAGGGGGAACTAAACATCAACTTGCATTTATATAGTGCCTTTGACCTAGTTAAATGTCCCAGGGTGCTGAAGGAAAGACTTGCATTTCTACAGCGCCTTTCACGGTCTTAGGACGTCCCAAAGCGCTTTACAGCCAATGAAGTATTTTTGAAGTGTAGTCACTGTTGTCATGGAAACCCGGCAGCTAATTTGCGCACAGCAAGCTCCCACAAACAGCAATGTGATAATGACCAGATCATCTGTTTTAATGATGTTGGTTCAGGGATAAATATTGGCCCCAGGACAACTCCCCTGCTCTTCTTCAAATAGTGGCTATGTGATCTTTTACATCCACCTGAGAGAGCAGACGGGGACTCGGTTTAACAGCTCATCTGAAAGACGGCACCTCCGACAGTGCAGCACCCCCTCAGCACTGCACTGGGAGTGTCAGCCTGGATTTTTGTGCTCAAGTCACTGGAGTGGGACTTGAACCTGCGACCTCCTGCCTCAGAGGCGAGAGAGTGCTACCCACTGAGCCACGGCACACACAGGTGCTTCAGAACGTCAGACACTGGTTCAAATGCGGCAGCAGGTGACGGGATGAGAGCAAATCCGTTTGCTGCCGGAAGGAGTTTGGACAATCTCAACATAGCCCATAATAGGTGTGGCGAACACCACAGACTGGCCCCCAATTCGACACTAAATGGTCAAAATCGCTCAGAGTAGCTGCAGCACGGCTGGTGCAGGAAGTGGGAAAATGGCACAGGGATACAGCAAGAAGAACTCGCTGTTATAGAACTCGTTAACACATCACTCAGCAGATCTCCAAGCTCTTCACAGATAATGAATTTCTCTCAAGTGCACGTACTGTTGCTACGTAGGTGACCATGGCAGCCATAATACCTGCACTAAGAGTGTTTGATGCGACGGTGTAGAGGGAGCTTTACTCTGTATCTAACCCGTGCTGTACCTGCCCTGGGAGTGTTTGATGGGACAGTGTAGAGGGAGCTTTACTCTGTATCTAACCCGTGCTGTACCTGCCCTGGGAGTGTTTGATGGGACAGTGTGGAGGGAGCTTTACTCTGAATCTAACCCGTGCTGTACCTGCCCTGGGAGTGTTTGATGGGACAGTGTGGAGGGAGCTTTACTCTGAATCTAACCCATGCTATACCTGCCCTGGGAGTGTTTGATGGGACAGTGTAGAGGGAGCTTTACTCTGTAGCTAACCGATGCTGTACCTGCCCTTGGAGTGTTTGATGGGGCAGCGTAGAGGGAGCTTTACTCTGTATCTAACCCGTGCTGTATCTGCCCTGGGAGTGTTTGATGGGACAGTGTAGAGGGAGCTTTACTCTGTATCTAACCCATGCTATACCTGCCCTGCGAGTGTCTGATGGGACAGTGTAGAGGGAGCTTTACTCTGTATCTGCCCCGTGCTGTACCGGCCCTGGGCGTGTTTGATGGGACAGTGTAGAGAGAGCTTTACTCTGTATCTAACCCATGCTGTACCTGCCCTGGGAGTGTTTGATGGGGACAGTGTAGAGGGAGCTTTACTCTGTATCTACCCCGTGCTGTACCGGCCCTGGGCGTGTTTGATGGGACAGTGTAGAGAGAGCTTTACTCTGTATCTAACCCATGCTGTACCTGCCCTGGGAGTGTTTGATGGGGACAGTGTAGAGGGAGCTTTACTCTGTATCTAACCCGTGCTGTACCTGCCCTGGGAGTGTTTGATGGGACAGTGTAGAGGGAGCTTTACTCTGTATCTAACCCGTGCTGTACCTGCCCTGGGCGTGTTTGATGGGACAGTGTAGAGAGAGCTTTACTCTTTATCTACCCTGTGCTGTACCGGCCCTGGGAGTGTTTGATGGGGACAGTGTAGAGGGAGCTTTACTCTTTATCTACCCTGTGCTGTACCGGCCCTGGGAGTGTTTGATGGGACAGTGTAGAGGGAGCTTTACTCTGTATCTAACCTATGCTGTACCTGCCCTGGGAGTGTTTGATGGTACAGTGTGGAGCGAAATCTCTCCTCCTTTGTGTGAACATCCCTGATTGAGCACGAGCATCAAGGTGTAATTGGCTATAAATCTGGAGTCGCTGATGGGCATAATCTCACTTCAAGATCAATTGATCCCGTTTTTCACATTTCAGAGAGAGGAGCTCGATTGGAGCGTTGCCTGCGTGCGTGCGTTATGTGTTAATGCAGTGAAAGATGAGCTGTCAGGATTAGAGGGTTTCGGCGTTTCTCTCGTAGATTTGTGAGGCTCGGGTAGAACAGATGTCCCCATATCCTCAGGGGTTTGGCACTATTTCTAGGGAGTTCTGCATCTGACTGATATGTGACGTGTGCAAGAGAGAGAGAATTATTCTTGGTAATTCAGTCTCCGACTCAGCCTGCGTGAGCAGGAGACTGGAGCGTCAGACTCTGCACACTGGATATCCGGAGTATCCAATGAGATACTGACGTCTGATGGATGTGGAGTGATGATCCCCACCCCCCTCCAACATATCTATCCGCTCCTTCTGGACGGCGATTGCGAGTGAGGCTAACGACATCACCTGTCATGGCCGCAGAAACATCATTGACATTGACATTCAACGGCATTACCATCGCCGAATCCCCCACCATCAACATCCTGGGGTTTACCATTGACCAGAAACTTAACTGGACCAGCCACATAAATACTGTGGCAGCAAGAGCAGGTCAGAGGCTGGGTATTCTGCAGCGGGTGTCTCACCTCCTGACTCCCCAAAGCCTTTCCACCATCTACAAGGCACAAGTAAGGAGTGTGATGGAATACTCTCCACTTGCCTGGATGAGTGCAGCTCCAACAACACTCAAGAAGCTCGACACCATCCAGGACAAAGCAGCCCACTTGATTGGCACCCCATCCACCACCTTAAACATTCACTCCCTCCACCACCGGCGCACCGTGGCTGCAGTGTGTACCATCTACAAGATGCACTGCAGCAACTCGCCAAGGCTTCTTCGGCAGCACCTCCCAAACCCGCAGCCTCTTCCACCTAGAAAGACAAGGGCAGCAGGCGCCTGGGAACACCACCACCTCCAAGTTCCCCTCCAAGTCACACACCATCCTGACTTGGAAATATATCGGCCGTTCCTTCATTGTCACTGGGTCAAAATCCTGGAACTCCCTCCCTAACTGCACTGAGGGAGCACCTTCACCACATGGACTGCAACGGTTCAAGAAGGCGGCTCACCACCATCTTCTCAAGGGCAATTAGGGATGGACAATAAATGCTGGCCTTGCCAGCGACGCCCACATCCCGTGAATGAATAAAAAATTAAATTGCCAAAAAAAGTTCGTGAGGCCACTTCTCCGAGGGACCTCCCGCGGTCCCTGGAAGAGCCACTCAATGTCTGGTACCGATGGGCGGAAGAGTGGGGTCCTTCAATCAGTGTAGGACCCTGACTTAAATGTTTCGGGCTGCTCATTTTGAGGTGGGCCTCGGACAGGTCAATTAACAGGACCTTTTTGGGTCAATTTTCAATGCCTTTTATTATTTGTAAGACCTATTGCTTTTATGTGCTGACCTATAGCTGCTATGGAGTCACCTGTGGCTCAGTGGGTAGCACTCTCTAGGTGGGAGGGGCTAGGAGTGAGCAGGTGTTACTGGTTGCCTGATTGCTGCAGGGAGTTGGAGTGAGTTTGTAAAAAGTTGGTGGTGGTTCTTTTTCAGGTTTTAGGGCCTTTTTGGCCCATAAACAACAGCCAGATGGCTGCTGAGGGGTCCGGAGTGCCAGGCCCCTCAGAGGACAGTGTTCCCAAGATGAATTTAATTAGGGGAGAAACTGTGGTTGGAAGGGAAAGAAAAAGGCCCAAAAATTTAGGCCGGGACCCCAGGAGGTTTGGAAAAGAAAACATGATGGTGGTTCAGTGCGAAGATAAGGAGATACGAGCTTGGGATATTATCCAAATGGTACATGAGGACTGCGGCGAGGGAAGCTGCTTTGCCTGCCGACCAAAGCCAAATGTGTTCAAGGTGACAGTCAATGGCCAAGAGGAGGTGGAAAGACTTTTACTCAGTCTGAAAGTTGGCGATAAGTTCTTGGAGGTATCTTTGCTATATTCAGAAGAGGTGGTGGTCTCATTCTTAAACTTGCCCGTTTATATTGAGGACGAAGTGCTAATCAAAAAGTTGGAGTCGTGGGACATTAAAATTTGCTCAGCAATAAAGAGGAGATACTATCCAGGAACACGGGTAGCAGATGGAACCCATTATGTAAAGGTGCGGTTCCCAGAGGGGGTGAAGTCATTACCGTACAGCATGAAATTCGAGACAATGGAAGGAGTGCAGTACCTCCGAGTACTGCATGATAACCAAGTGAAGGTTTGTTATTATTGTCTCGGACACGACCATCTTGTAAGAAGCTGTCAAGACTTGTACTGTTATAACTGCGGCGAGTCTGGACACATCGCTCGGAGCTGCAAGGCAGAGAGCTGTGGGGTGTGTCACAAAGGCCCCACCTGCTGTGAGTGTGAGGCAGAAGGAAGTCCCTTGAGTGACGAGGAGATGGGAGAAGGAGCAGGAGGTGTGAGTGGAATGGCCAGAAGAGCAGAGCAGTTGGAGGACACAGCTGGTAAATTGAAGGAGAAAAGAGCACAGGAAGAGGCAGAAAATTGTGGTGCAGAGGACAGGATGGAGATGGTGGAAAACACACCAAGTACAGTGGAAAAGAACAAAGACAGCAGAGGGCAGCAAGGGTCGAGTGCAGACTCGAGCCTTGATACGGTTCAGCTCTCCCTGAAGAATCTGGTGTCCGTGGGGGGAGAGGAGGCGGGAGTGGGGTGCGTGGTAAATGTTAAGTACGCCAAAGAAAGACGGGGAGTCGGACATCTCGGCGAGCAGGAGGGGACAAGACAAGGAGAGGGTGCAAGAGGCCCAAGGAGTCGTAAAGGGTCAGCAGGAATGGAGCGACGAGACAAGGACACCAGAAGGGAGCAATATAAGTGCAGCATTGTCCCAGAGAGAGAAGGATCAGGAAGCAAGGGTCAGAGGTGGGGCTGAGGTCGAAGGGAGCGGCACTGTGTTGGAGAAACCGCAATAGCAGGAAGACTCTCTCTGGGAGATGATCTATCTGACGGGGAGCAGGATTATGTATCTGACGGGGAGCAGGCACAGAGGGTTACAGAAGAGCTTGAGAGTGAGGAATTAGGGGGGGACAGAGACATGGAAGTGGGGGGTGGGGTGGCATCGTGTGGAAAGGGAAAGGTTAGTGGGGGGCAGAAGGAGGGAGAAAGGGCAGCTCCTTGGCCCAAACGTAATGCAGGGAAGGTTCAAACAGGAGGTGAAAAATAGTCGGAGGCTGCAGGAAAAAGCAACAGCTGGCTGAAAAGTTGGGAAGGAGCATGAGAGGAGGGAAGGGCCAGAGATTAAATGATGGGGAGATTATCAGGCATACTTTCCTTATTCTGAGCCATGATTACATTGGTCTCGATTAATGTGAACGGACTGAAGGGTGAGAGGAAATTGCAGCAGTTGTTGCAGGGTTTTAAAGGTATGGGCTTGTTGTGTCTGCAAGAAACCTTTTGGGATGAGGATATCCTAGAAAGAGTTCAGAAGGCTTGGAAGGGAGAGGTGTTTGCAAGTTGTGCAAACAATAATTGTAGAGGGGTGGCTGTTTTGGTAAGTCCGTCCATAAAAGAGAACGTTGCCTTGGTGGACAAGGACACTGAGGGGAGATTTTTACGGCTAAAGGTAAAAATGGAGGAATTTAATTGCGATCTCTTTAATATCTATGCATCGAACGACCATTGCAAGCATTGCAAGTTTTTTCGGGGGTTATTCACTGAAGCGGCAGAGGTGGAAAATCCTTGTATAGTGGAGGATTTTAATGTATTTTTATCTCGGATGGACTTTTCAGCCCAGATGACCTTTAAGGATGATAACTCCAGAGGGATGATTGTAAAAATGATGGCAAATTTAAATTTGAGAGATTTATGGAGGGACCGGAACCCCATAAAAAGGGAGTTCTCCAGAGCAGGTTGGGTGGGTGATGTTTTAAAACAGAGCCGATAGATTTTGTGTTAATGCGGGAAGGGTTAAGTTCTGAGGTGATGAAGATTTATTATAAAAAAGTATTTTTTAGTGACCACTCGGCTTTGGTTTTTAGAATTAGGAACTGCAGAGTTAAGATCGGTTCAGGGCTGTGGATTTTAAACAATCAATACCTGAAAGAAATTGCGTATAAAGAAGGGATTATTATAAATATAATAAAGAATGCTCGGAAGGAACCTTTGTTCTTGAAAGAAAGAAGAGTTTGGTGGGACAATTTCAAATATGAGGTAAAAGTTTTTTCGGTACGTTATGGGAAAAAGAGAGCGGCTGCTAATCGGCATCGAGAAGAGAATATAAACAAAAGGTTTACGGATGTCTGTAAAGCAGTTGACGGAGGGGATAAGGGAGCTGAGACTAAGTTCCGGGTGCTCAAGGAAGAGTGGGAATTATTGCAAGCTGAAAAATGCAAGGGGGCCATTCTCCGTGCAAAGGCTAGAGATGCATTGGAGGGCGAAAGATGCACTAGATATTTTCTAGAGCAAGAGAAGCTGCGACAGAGATTATCATTAATTGGAGAGTTGAAGGTTGGGGAGAAGATCATTCATGAAAGTGGGGAGATTTTAGAGGCGGCTAGCAGCTTTTATCAAGAGCTATATACAAAAGAAGACATTTCCAATTTGGCGATGGAGAAGGTTACTGCTTTTATTGAAGAGGGTTTAAAGGAGGATGAGAGAAGCATGAGTGACAAAGAAGTTGGATTAGCGGAAATAAAAGTAGCAATAAGTGGAATGAAGGTGGGGAAAAGTCCAGGGTCCGATGGACTAAGTGCAGAATTTTACAAAGAATTTTTCGAGATTTTAAGTCCATTGCTCTTAGGAGTTTTTAAGGAAATTAAAATTGAGGGAAGCCTGGCCCCATCTATGAGGAGAGGTGTCATAAGCTTAGCTTATATAAAAATAAAGGGGATAGAAGGGATCTGAAGAATTGGAGGCCCATCACATTATTAAATGTGGATTATAAGATCTTGGCGAGGGTTATGGCAAATCGTATGAAGGAGGTGTTACCGCAGATAGTTTTGCCCTCTCAGTCCTATGGAGTCATAGGCTGGGACATCGCAGACTCTGTGGTCTCAATCCGAGATGCGATAAAGCTCATGGAAGAGAGTGGGAGGGAGGCTTATGTATTAAAGATAGATCAAGAGAAAGCCTTTGATAGGGTCTCTCATGAGTTTTTATTGAAGGTTTTGGAAGTATTTGGCTTCAGGGACAATTTCATTCAGTGGATAAGGATTTTTTATTCAAACATATTTAACTGTGTTAAATGTACCCTGTAATGGTTTTTTATCCAAGTATTTTCCGATACAGAGATCAGTGAGACAGGGTTGTCCCCTGTCCCCATTGTTGTACACATTGGTAGCAGAACCATTAGGTTACATGATGCGAAAGAAACAAGGTGTAGTTGGGATTGTGGTCCCCAGTTCTGGGCTGGTGTCGGTGATACACCAATATGCAGATGACTCAACCTTAACATTGAGAAATGGGGAGTCAGTGAGGAAAGCTATGGATGTAGTGGAGGAATATTGTAGAGCTTCAGGAACCAGAGGGAATTATAGTAAGTCCCAATGCCTGGTTGCCGGAAGGGGTAGGGGGGAATGGTTGGAGGAAAGTCCCTTTAAGGTGGTGGAGGTTTTGGAAGTTCTGGGGGTGCACATGGGTTACAAGAAAGACAGGGATGAAGGGGATCGATTAAATTGGGAACCGAAGGTTACGAAAATTAAAAAGATTTTGGGAAGATGGGAAAGAATGTGGTTGAAAGTGCAAGGAAGAGCAACAGTGGTGTCTGCTCTCCTGCTATCTAAGCTATGGTACTTATTGACGGTGGAGGATATTCTTGAGTGGGTGGAAAAGTGCATCCGAGAGGCTTGTGTGAGGTTTTTATGGGAAGGGAAACCAGCCTTGGTGGCTTACAATACCATCATTGGACGGAGAAATCAGGGAGGACTCAATTTCCCAGATATTGATTTGAAGAAAAAATCCTTTAGAATCAAGTGGGTGAAGAGATTTCTTCAGAAGTCAAATACAAGTTTTTGGAAGAGTTGTTTTGAGCATTTTTAAAAATGAAGTGGGATAGGAGGGCAGGGGATATTGTATATGGAATACAATAATATGTTTTTGAAATCGATTAAACTTCTCCCTAGGTTTTATAAGGGGGTTGTAGAGACTTGGGCCCAATTTTTAAAAAGTGTGCAGTTTATGCCCAAGGGGGCTGAGGAATTTTTAAAACAGCCCTTATTTTTGAACAGGTGGGTCAACATTGAAGGAGAGGTTTTATTTAATCAAGCTTTTATAAAAGCTGGTATTGGCCCAGAAATTTGGGTCTCCACGGGTGAGTACGCACGGGGTACTCACCCGTAAACCCAATGGAAGTGCCGGTTTCCTGCATGCACTGCGCATGCGCGGGAAACCGGCACTTCCGTTCCCCTGAAAGAAGGGGTTCAGAAGTCGAGCGTGTGCGCCGGAGAGGCTGCGCATGCGCATCGAACTTACGTTTCTTTTGCAGGTTTCTCCGGGAGGGTAAGTCTCCAGAAGTTAGACATGTAAAAAGTAGTCGCATGGCCTGCTTTTTACAAGGTAAGTGGTGAATTAATTAAAATTAAAACATTTTTTCCACAGGTTTATTATTTTTAAATACTTTAAAGAAAGGTAAGTTCATTTTTAGCCCCGTTAGAAAATGTAATTAATTTTTTCAAAAATTTTAATTATTGTTCATGTAATTTATAGTTTATTTTAAAAATGTGATTTTTTAAAAATTTATTTGAAGATTTAGTGATGTTTTGGGGCTTATAGTATTTATAGGTTTGACAGGTCCTGTCAAACTTGTGAATGAAGCATTCCCTGCTCCGATTGGCTCTCCATGGACCACGTGATCCCAGGGGACGCATCGAACTAACTGCGCCCCTGGGATACGCAAGCACTGCACGCCGGCAGTTGGAGGAGGCCCAGGATCGGAATCCCACGCGGGCCCACAGCTCAACGGCCGGCGCGCTAGGTAAGTGCAGATCGGGGGCTTGCACCCGCGGGAAGCCCCCGACCCGAATTTCTGGGCCATTATATTTGTGAAAGATGTATTATACGAGGTAATTCCAGGTTGCTTGCCGGAAGTGATAGTGAGGGATATGGTGTGGGAGGAGGATCAGGAGGTAGAAGAAAAAGCAATAGGAATCATGTATGAGAAGATTGTGAGGGCAATGCCACAGGATTGGATGGAAGAAATAAATGCGGAAATCTCCAAAGGAAGTAAAATGCGTCCTGCTTTTCCAAGCTTTCTGCTGGAGAAAGGGGGAGAGTTGGTCCAATTTGACAACTGTAATACTTGAGATTTCTATGAGGTATTTAGAGAATGGAGATTCAAGACACCTGCTGGTCAGGAGTTTTGGCAGAGTATATACCCACAGCTGGACTTCAACAGGATTTGGAAGGGAGTCTGGGCGAATTTTAAATGTCCAGAGTGGATTGAACTGGATTTCAAATTTGCTCATAACCGTATTTTTATCATGATGGTCTTGTGCAAGATTGGACGAGTGGAGGGGGCAACTTGCCCAGTGTGTGGGACATGGGATGAGACTCTGTCCCATTTACTGGTGTTATGTCCACAGTTAAATGACTTTAAGTACTATGTTCGACAGTTGTGTGAAGCTTTTTTGCTGGGTGGGGACCGAAGAGCGAGAATGGGAATCCCGTGGGACTCAATTTTGAGATGGGGATTGCAGGAGAGTCTGCCCGAGTCTAGTGGAGTGGCAATTAATTTAATGTTCAGTTTGGCTAGATTCGTGATTGTGCAAAGAAGGAATGGTCTGTTTTTTAAGGGGAGGAGAATCAATCTAAAAGAGTATTTTAAATATAAGCTAAAAGATCATTATAAGGCTCAGTGGATGTTTTATTCAGAAAGGAATTTAAAGATAATATTTTACAATCAATTTTTAAAGTACAATCGATTAATATATGTTACAGGAGACAAATTAAACTTCAGGTTTTGATGTTAAAATGTGGTGGCGGAATGGCTGTGCAGGGCGGTGGAATTGATTTGTATGATACAATGAAATGATCACGATGTTGTAAATGTGCCTGATGTTCAATAAAGTATATTAAATAAAAAGTGGGTAGCACTTTCGCTTATGAGTCAGAAGGTTGTGGGTTCAAATCCCACACCAGAGAACTGAACACAAAATCCAGGGAGTGCTGCACTGTCGGAGGTGCCGTCTTTTGGATGAGACGTTAAACCGAGGCCCCGTCTGCTCTCTCAGGTGGATGTAAAAGATCCCATGGCACTATTTCAAAGAAGAGCAGGGGAGTTATCCCCGGTGTCCTGGGGCCAATATTTATCCCTCAATCAACATCACTAAAACAGATGATCTGGTCATCATCACATTGCTGTTTGTGGGAGCTTGCTGTGTGTAAATTGGATGCTGTGTTTCCCACATTACAACAGTGACTACACTTCAAAAAGTACTTCATTGGCTGTAAAGCGCTTTGGAATGTCCTAAGGTCGTGAAAGGTGTTATAGTTGCCATGACTGGCACCTCCCTGTCGCCTAGAATTCTGCACTGATGAAGTGTTTCAGAGTCCAGTCAACACTGCCTCTGCTGAGCTCTACGGAGACTGAGGGAGGGGAGTGTGAGGGAGGGGAGTGTGAGGGAGGCAGGAATGTGAGTGGGGTGAGGGAGGGGAGACTGAGCGAGGGGAGACTGAGCGAGGGGAGACTGAGCGAGGGGAGTGTGAGGGAGGGGAGTGTGAGGGAGGGGAGAGTGAGGGAGGGGAGAGTGAGGGAGGGGAGTGTGAGGGAGGGATTTTCAGAAGGCCTTTGATAAAGTCCCACGTAAGAGGTTAGTGTGCAAAATTAAAGCACATGTGATTGGGGGTAATATCCTGGCATGGATTGAAAATTGGTTAACAGACGGGAAACAGAGTAGGAATAAATGGGTCTTTTTCGGGGTGGCAGGTGGTGACTAGTGGGGTGCCGCAGGGATCAGTGCTTGGGCCCCAGCTATTCACAATATATATCAATGATTTGGATGAGGGAACCAAATGTAATATTTCCAAGTTTGCTGATGACACAAATCTAGGTGGGATTGTGAGTTGTGAGGAGGATGCAAAGAGGCTTCAAGGCGATTTAGACAAGTTGAGTGAGTGGGCAAATACACGGCAGATGCAGTATAACGTGGATAAATGTGAAGTTATCCACTTCAGTAGGAAAAACAGAAAGGCAGAGTATTATTTAAATGGTTATAGGTTGGGAAATGTTGATGTACAGAGGGACCTGGGTGTCCTTGTACACCAGTCACTGAAAGCAAATATGCAGGTGCAGCAAACAGTTAGGAAGGCAAATGGTATGTTGGCCTTCATTGCAAGAGGATTTGAATACAGGAGCAAGGATGTCTTACTACAGTTATACAGGGCCTTGGTGAGACCACACCTGGAGTACTGTGTGCAGTTTTGGTCTCCTTACCTAAGAAAGGATATACTTGCCATAGAGGGAGTGCAGCGAAGGTTCACCAGACTGATTCCTGGGATGGCAGGACTGTCGTATGAGGAGAGATTGGGTCGACTAGGCCTGTATTCACTAGAGTTTAGAAGAATGAGAGGGGACCTCATTGAAACGTATAAAATTCTGACAGGGCTAGACAGACTGGATACAGGGAGGATGTTTCCCCTGGCTGGGGGTCTAGAACGAGCGGTCACAGTCTCAGGATACGGGGTAGGACATTTAAGACTGAGATGAGGAGAAATTTCTTCACTCAGAGGGCGGTGAACCTGTGGAATTCTCTACCACAGAAGGCTGTGGAGGCCAAGTCACTGAATATATTTAAAGAGGAGATAGATAGATTTCTAGACACAAAAGGCATCAAGGGGTATTGGGAGAGAGTGGGAATATGGTATTGAGATAGAGGATCAGCCATGATCATATTGAATGGCGGAGCAGGCTCGAAGGGCTAAATGGCCTACTCCTGCTCCTATTTTTCTAGACTGTGGGAGGGGAGTGTGAGGGAGGGGAATGTGATTGAGGGGAATCTGAGGCAGGGGAGTGTGATTGAGGGGAGTCTGAGGGAGAAGAGTCTGAGGGAGGGGAGTGTGAGGGAGAGGAGTGTGAGGGAGGGGTGAGGGAGGGGAGTCTGAGGGAGAGGAGTCTGAGGGAGGGGAGTCTGAGGTGGGGAGACTGAGGGAGGGGATTGTGAGGGAGTGGATTGTGAGGGAGGGGATTTCGAGGGAGGGGAGAGCGAGGGAGGGGAGAGCGAGGGAGGGAAGAGGGAGGGAGGGGAGTGTGAGGGAGGGGAGTGTGAGGGAGGGGAGCGTGACAGAGGGGAGACTGAGTGAGGGGAGTCTGAGTGAGGGGAGACTGAGGGAGGGGAGTGTGAGGGAGGGGAGAGTGAGTGAGGGGAGTCTGAGTGAGGGGAGACTGAGTGAGGGGAGTGTGAGTGAGGGGAGACTGAGTGACGGGAGACTGAGTGAGGGGAGTTTGAGGGAGGGGAGTGTGATGGAGGGGAGTGTGAGGGAGGGGAGTCTGAGGTGGGGAGACTGAGGGAGGGGATTGTGAGGGAGTGGATTGTGAGGGAGTGGATTGTGAGGGAGGGGATTTCGAGGGAGGGGATTTCGAGGGAGGGGATTTCGAGGGAGGGGATTTCGAGGGAGGGGAGAGCGAGGGAGGGGAGAGCGAGGGAGGGAAGAGGGAGGGAGGGGAGTGTGAGGGAGGGGAGTGTGAGGGAGGGGAGACTGAGAGAGGGGAGACTGAGGGAGGGCAGACTGAAGGAGGGAAGACTGAGGGAGTGGAGTGTGAGGGAGGGGAGTCTGAGGGAGGGGAGTCTGAGGGAGGGGAGTCTGAGGGAGGGGAGTCTGAGGGAGGGGAGTCTGAGGGAGGGGAGTCTGAGGGAGGGGAGACTGAGTGAGGGGAGACTGAGTGAGGGGAGACTGAGTGAGGGGAGACTGAGTGAGGGGAGACTGAGTGAGGGGAGACTGAGTGAGGGGAGTGTGAGGGAGGGGAGTGTGAGGGAGGGGAGCGTGACAGAGGGGAGACTGAGTGAGGGGAGTCTGAGTGAGGGGAGACTGAGGGAGGGGAGTGTGAGGGAGGGGAGTGTGAGGGAGGGGAGTGTGAGGGAGGGGAGACTGAGTGAGGGGAGACTGAGTGAGGGGAGACTGAGTGAGGGGAGTGTGAGGGAGGGGAGTGTGAGGGAGGGGAGAGTGAGTGAGGGGAGACTGAGTGAGGGGAGACTGAGGGAGGGGAGTGTGAGGGAGGGGAGACTGAGTGAGGGGAGACTGAGTGACGGGAGACTGAGTGAGGGGAGTTTGAGGGAGGGGAGTGTGATGGAGGGGAGTGTGAGGGAGGGGAGTGTGAGGGAGGGGAGTGTGAGGGAGGGAAGACTGAGTGAGGGGAGACTGAGTGAGGGGAGACTGAGTGAGGGGAGTGTGAGGGAGGGGAGTGTGAGGGAGGGGAGACTGAGTGAGGGGAGACTGAGTGAAGGGAGACTGAGTGAGGGGAGTGTGAGGGAGGGGAGTGTGAGGGAGGGGAGTGTGAGGGAGGGGAGACTGAGTGAGGGGAGTCTGAGTGAGGGGAGACTGAGTGAGGGGATACTGAGGGAGGGGAGTGTGAGGGAGGGGAGACTGAGTGAGGGGAGACTGAGTGAGGGGAGACTGAGTGACGGGGGACTAAGTGAGGGGAGTGTGAGGGAGGGGAGTCTGAGGGAGGGGAGTCTGAGGAAGGGGAGACTGAGGGAGGGGAGACTGAGGGAGTGGAGACTGAAGGAGGGGAGACTGAGGGAGTGGAGTGTGAGGGAGGGGAGTGTGAGGGAGGGGAGTGTGGTGAAGGGGTGTCTGAGGGAGGGGAGTCTGAGGGAGGGGAGATTGAGTGAGGGGAGATTGAGTGAGGGGAGCGTGAGGGAGGGGAGCGTGAGGGAGCGGAGTGTGAGGGAGGGGAGACTGAGTGAGGGGAGTCTGAGTGAGGGGAGACTGAGTGAGGGGAGACTGAGGGAGGGGAGTGTGAGGGAGGGGAGACTGAGTGAGGGGAGACTGAGTGAGGGGAGACTGAGTGAGGGGAGACTGAGGGGAGTGTGAGGGAGGGGCGACTGAGTGAGGGGAGACTGAGGGAGGGTAGACTGAGGGAGTGGAGACTGAGTGAGGGGAGACTGAGGGAGGGGAATCTGAGGGAGGGGAGACTGAGGGAGGGGGCTGAGGGAGGGAGTGTGAGGGAGGGGATTGTGAGTGAGGGGAGCCTGAGTGAGGGGAGTCTGATGGAGGGGAGACTGAGGGAGGGGGCTGAGGTGGGGAGACTGAGAGAGGGGAGTGTGAGGGAGGGGATTGTGAGTGAGGGGAGTGTGAGCGAGTGGAGTGTGAGGGAGGGAAGACTGAGGGAGGGGAGTGTGAGGGAGGGGAGTGTGAGGGAGGGGAGACTGAGGGAGGGGAGTGTGAGGGAGGGGAGACTGAGGGAGGGGAGTGTGAGGGAGGGGAGACTGAGTGAGGGGAGACTGAGGGAGGGGAGTGTGAGGGAGGGGATTCTGAGGGAGGGGAGACTGAGGGAGGGGAGTCTGAGGGAGTGGAGACTGAAGGAGGGGAGACTGAGGGAGAGGAGAGTGAGGGAGGGGAGTGTGAGGGAGGGGAGTATGATGAAGGGGTGTCTGAGGGAGGGGAGTGTGAGGGAGGGGAGTCTGAGGGAGGGGAGATTGAGTGAGGGGAGTGTGAGGGAGGGGAGTGTGAGGGAGGGGAGACTGAGTGAGGGGAGTCTGAGTGAGGGGAGACTGAGTGAGGGGAGATTGAGGGAGGGGAGTGTGAGGGAGGGGAGAATGAGTGAGGGGAGACTGAGTGACGGGAGACTGAGTGAGGGGAGTGTGAGGGATGGGAGTGTGATGGAGGGGAGTGTGAGGGAGGGGAGTGTGAGGGAGGGGAGACTGAGTGAGGGGAGACTGAGTGAGGGGAGAATGAGGGGAGTGTGAGGGAGGGGAGTGTGAGGGAGGGGAGACTGAGGGAGGGGAGACTGAGGGAGGGAAGACTGAGGGAGGGAAGACTGAGGGAGGGGGCTGAGAGAGGGGAGTGTGAGGAAGGAGATTGTGAGTGAGGAGAGTCTGAGTGAGGGGAGTCTGATGGAGGGGAGACTGAGGGAGTGGAGACTGAGGGAGGGGGTCTGAGGGAGGGGAGACTGAGAGAGGGGTGTGTGAGGGAGGGGACTGTGAGGGAGGGGAGTCTGAGGGAGGGGAGACTGAGAGAGGGGAGTGTGAGGGAGGGGATTGTGAGTGAGGGGAGTGTGAGGGAGGGGAGACTGAGGGAGGGGTGTGTGAGGGAGGGGTGTGTGAGGGAGGGGAGTGTGAGGGAGGGGAGTGTGAGGGAGGGGAGACTGAGGGAGGGGAGACTGAGGGAGGGGAGTGTGAGGGAGGGGAGACTGAGGGAGGGGAGTGTGAGGGAGGGGAGACTGAGGGAGGGGAGACTGAGGGAGGGGAGTGTGAGGGAGGGGAGTGTGAGGGAGGGGAGTGTGAGGGAGGGGAGTGTGAGGGAGGGGAGATTGAGAGAGGGGAGTGTGATGGAGGGGAGTGTGAGGGAGGGGAGTGTGAGGGAGGGGAGTGTGAGGGAGGGGAGACTGAGGGAGGGGAGTGTGAGGGAGGGGAGACTGAGGGAGGGGAGTGTGAGGGAGGGGAGACTGAGGGAGGGGAGTGTGAGTGAGGGGAGACTGAGTGAGGGGAGACTGAGGGAGGGGAGTGTGAGGGAGCGGAGCCTGAGTGAGGGGAGACTGAGTGAGGGGAGACTGAGGGAGGGGAGTGTGAGGGAGGGGATTCTGAGGGAGGGGAGACTGAGGGAGGGGAGTCTGAGGGAGTGGAGACTGAAGGAGGGGAGACTGGGGGAGAGGAGAGTGAGGGAGGGGAGTGTGAGGGAGGGGAGTGTGATGAAGGGGTGTCTGAGGGAGGGGAGTCTGAGGGAGGGGAGATTGAGTGAGGGGAGTGTGAGGGAGGGGAGTGTGAGGGAGGGGAGACTGAGTGAGGGGAGACTGAGTGAGGGGAGACTGAGTGAGGGGAGACTGAGTGAGGGGAGACTGAGGGAGGGGAGTGTGAGGGAGGGGAGTGTGAGGGAGGGGAGTGTGAGGGAGGGGAGAATGAGTGAGGGGAGACTGAGTGACGGGAGACTGAGTGAGGGGAGTGTGAGGGATGGGAGTGTGATGGAGGGGAGTGTGAGGGAGGGGAGTGTGAGGGAGGGGAGACTGAGTGAGGGGAGACTGAGTGAGGGGAGAACGAGGGGAGTGTGAGGGAGGGGAGTGTGAGGGAGGGGAGACTGAGGGAGGGGAGACTGAGGGAGGGGAGACTGAGGGAGGGAAGACTGAGGGAGGGAAGACTGAGGGAGGGAAGACTGAGGGAGGGAAGACTGAGGGAGGGGGCTGAGGGAGGGGAGTGTGAGGAAGGAGATTGTGAGTGAGGGGAGTCTGAGTGAGGGGAGTCTGATGGAGGGGAGACTGAGGGAGTGGAGACTGAGGGAGGGGGTCTGAGGGAGGGGAGACTGAGAGAGGGGTGTGTGAGGGAGGGGACTGTGAGGGAGGGGAGTCTGAGGGAGGGGAGACTGAGAGAGGGGAGTGTGAGGGAGGGGATTGTGAGGGAGGGGATTGTGAGGGAGGGGATTGTGAGGGAGGGGAGTGTGAGGGAGGCGAGTGTGAGGGAGGGGAGACTGAGGGAGGGGTGTGTGAGGGAGGGGAGTGTGAGGGAGGGGAGACTGAGGGAGGGGAGACTGAGGGAGGGGAGTGTGAGGGAGGGGAGACTGAGGGAGGGGAGTGTGAGGGAGGGGAGACTGAGGGAGGGGAGTGTGAGGGAGGGGAGTGTGAGGGAGGGGAGATTGAGAGAGGGGAGTGTGATGGAGGGGAGTGTGAGGGAGGGGAGTGTGAGGGAGGGGAGACTGAGGGAGGGGAGTGTGAGGGAGGGGAGACTGAGGGAGGGGAGTGTGAGGGAGGGGAGACTGAGGGAGGGGAGCGTGAGGGAGGGGAGACTGAGGGAGGGGAGTGTGAGGGAGGGGAGACTGAGGGAGGGGAGTGTGAGGGAGGGAAGACTGAGGTAGGGGAGTGTGAGGGAGGGGAGTGAGAGGGAGGGGAGTGTGAGGGAGGGGAGTGTGAGGGATGGGAGACTGAGGGAGGGGAGTGTGAGGGAGGGGATTGTGAGGGAGGGGAGTGTGAGGGAGGGGAGACTGAGGGAGGGGAGTGTGAGGGAGGGGAATGTGAGGGAGGGGAGTGTGAGGGAGGGGAGACTGAGGGAGGGGAGTGTGAGGGAGGGGAGTGAGAGGGAGGGGAGTGTGAGGGAGGGGCGTGTGAAGGATGGGAGACTGAGGGAGGGGATTGTGAGGGAGGGGAGACTGAGGGAGGGGAGTGTGAGGGAGGGGAGTGTGAGGGAGGGGAGTGTGAGGGAGGGGAGACTGAGGGAGGGGAGTGTGAGGGAGGGGAGACTGAGGGAGGGGAGTGTGAGGGAGGGAAGACTGAGGTAGGGGAGTGTGAGGGAGGGGTGTGAGAGGGAGGGGAGTGTGAGGGAGGGGAGTGTGAGGGATGGGAGACTGAGGGAGGGGAGTGTGAGGGAGGGGATTGTGAGGGAGGGGAGTGTGAGGGAGGGGAGACTGAGGGAGGGGAGTGTGAGGGAGGGGAGACTGAGGGAGGGGAGTGTGAGGGAGGGGAGACTGAGGGAGGGGAGCGTGAGGGAGGGGAGACTGAGGGAGGGGAGTGTGAGGGAGGGGAGACTGAGGGAGGGGAGTGTGAGGGAGGGAAGACTGAGGTAGGGGAGTGTGAGGGAGGGGAGTGAGAGGGAGGGGAGTGTGAGGGAGGGGAGTGTGAGGGATGGGAGACTGAGGGAGGGGAGTGTGAGGGAGGGGATTGTGAGGGAGGGGAGTGTGAGGGAGGGGAGTGTGAGGGAGGGGAGACTGAGGGAGGGGAGTGTGAGGGAGGGGAGTGAGAGGGAGGGGAGTGTGAGGGAGGGGAGTGAGAGGGAGGGGAGTGTGAGGGAGGGGCGTGTGAAGGATGGGAGACTGAGGGAGGGGAGTGTGAGGGAGGGGAGTGTGAGGGAGGGGAGACTGAGGGAGGGGATTGTGAGGGAGGGGAGACTGAGGGAGGGGATTGTGAGGGAGGGGACACTGTTCTCAAAGGATTCTGAATCGGTTTCCCAGCCTTCTGTCCTGCCACCAGAGAGGTTTTTAAGTAAACATTGGTTTAGTGTCTCAGTGAGCAGTTTACTAATTGACAGATTCACTGAGCAATGTCCCAGCCATTGACTCTGCGCGTTATTGAGGGATGAGTCTGTTTACCCACAAGGTCGCAGGGAGGTGTGATTCCTGGGTTGGAACCTGCCTTCCTTTCTGTGTTATACTGATGCCTTTAATTGGTTTTACGATGATTGATGTTGCTTTCGTCAGCTGTTGATAACCGCTGTCTCTCAGTTAATTACCTTCTCCATCTCCGATTGACCTTTTGAACTCGTTCCAAAGTGCGATTCTCAGAGATTTGAATCCACTTCTTCCCGTCACATTCCTCCTGCTGCTTGCAGCACGTGGTGACTCAGTAATAGCCAGATTCCGGAGCTCTGACAGTCCCGGCAATTAAACAGCACGGTGTCAGCTGTGGCTCAGTGGGCAGCACTTTCGCCTCTGAGTCAGAAGGTCGTGGGTTCGAGTCCCACTGCAGGGACTTGAGCAAAAAAATCCAGCCTGACACTCCCAGTGCAGTGCTGAGGGAGTGCTGCACTGTCGGAGGTGCCGTCTTTCGGATGAGACATTAAACCGAGGCCCCGTCTGCTCTCTCAGGTGGATGTAAAAGATCCCATGGCACTATTTCGAAGAAGAGCAGGGGGAGTTTGTCCTGGGGGCCAATATTTATCCCTCAATCAACATCACTAAAAAACAGATTATCTGCTCATTATCACATTGCTGTTTGCTACTCGGAGCTCCGACACGGCAACAGAGCCCCAGGTGGGCAGATGAAACACTTCAAGGACACCCTCGAAGCCTCCTTGAAAAAGTGCAACATCCCCACCGACACCTGGGAATCCCTGGCCCAAGACCGCACAAAGTGGAGGAGAAGCATCCGGGAAGGCGCCGAACACCTTGGGCAGGATTGGAGACGTGTGGGGGTTTAAAATCCCGAAATCGGGGGGGGGGGCAAGAACCCATCCCGCCCCCAACCCGCCTCCATGCCAGTTTCAAAGGAGGCGGGTACCCGACCCGCCTCCCTGAGGGGGGAAGGGGATTAGTGCCAATTAACTGCCTGTTAACAGGTAGTTAACAGGCAGTTTTTAGCCTAATCCCTAATTTCATTCTTGAAGTGTGGGATTCCCGACGGCTCCAAACCACGCCAAATTAGCGAGGCGGACCGTCAGGATGAAGGGCTTGGAGGGTTCGAGATGTCCGGTGTTCAGGTGAGTGATGGGTGCATGAGTGCAGAGGTAAGTGTGTTTGGTGTGTGTAAAGTGTTTAACAGAAGTTTAATTACCTTTACTTACCTTTACAGCCTTCCTTCCTTCAGGTCTCGGGAGTCCCTCATCTCACCGGCACAGAAAGCAGAATGGCCACGAGCTGTCAAAAATTGCAGCATTCAGCTTTCTGTTCCGGAGAGATCTCTAAATCATCCTGAGAGGAAGAAATTAACTTGGAGTACAGATTGTCAGTGTTTGACAGCTTCAAACAGCTGTGAAACGCTGATATTTCATCTGTCAAAAGGTCTTGACAGATGAAATATCAATCTGTGACGTCACCTGTTGCCGGGTGGCCCTTAATTGACTTGCTGATCCCGCTGGGCAGGCTCAACAAGGTCAATCAAGTCTAAATCGTGTGGGTTGGCCCGAAAGTTGTAGTCCCGCCTCCTACCCGCCTCCTCAATGAAAATCCAGCCCCTCGAGTCTCTTCGCTGGGAGCAAGCGGAAGCCAAGCGCAAGGAGCGCACGTCAACCCAAGCACCCCACCCACCCGCCCCTTCAACCACCGTCAGCTCCACCTGTGACAGAGGCTGTAGGTCCCGCATTGGACTCATCAGTCACCTGCGAACTCATTTTGAATGTGGAAGCAAGTCATCCTCGGTTCCGAGGGACTGTCTAAGAGGCTGTTTGGATCACACTTCAAAAAAAGTTGTGAAAGGCGCTATAGAAATGCAAGTCTTTCTGTCTTTGCAAAGGCTTCTGAGAATGAAGTCTCCCACCTAGGCTGGTTCCCACTCGGGATAGCCCGGCCAGGAGGCAGTCTCCGTCGCTGCAGTGACAGGGAGCGATACCATTTCCCAGTTATGTTCCCAGTGGAAATTGGTGGTGAGCGCAGCAGGAAAAGAGAACATCACCATTTCCTTCGGTGTTAGTAAGAGAGGGGCGCGAGTGCGACTCAGCCACACACACGGCAAGAAGAAGGAGCAATGGCACCTCAAATGTAGTTAAAAACAAGATAACGCAGTGAAGGGATCATCGACCGCCTAAAATTGAGGATGCAGGCGATACCTAAGGGAGCTATCTTTTCTTTTTTATTCATTCTCGGGATAAGGGCGTCGCTGGCAAGGCCGGCATTTATTGCCCATCCCCAGTTGCCCTTTGTGAAGATGGTGGTGAGCCTTCTTCCTGAACCACTGGCAATGATTTGATTCATAGAAACATAGAAACATAGAAGATAGGAGCAGGAGTAGGCCATTCGGCCCCTCGAGCCTGCTCCGCCATTCAATGCGATCATGGCTGATCATCCAAACTCAGTACCCGGTCCCTGCTTTCTCCCCATACCCCTTGATCCCTTTAGCCTTAAGAAATATATCTAAATCTTTCTTGAATATATTTAATGAATTGGCCTCTACTGCCTTCTGTGGTAGAGAATTCCACAGGTTCACCACTCTCGGGGTGAAGAAATTCCTCCTCATTTCTGTCCTAAATGGCCTACCCCTTATCCTTAGACTGTGACCCCTGGTTCTGGATTCCCCGACCATCGGGAACATCCTTCCTGCATCTAGTCTGTCCAGTCCTGTCAGAATTTTATAAGTTTCAATGAGATCCCCTCTCATTCTTCTAAACTCCAGCGAGTATAAGCCCAATCGACCCAATCTCTCCTCATACATCATTCCTGCCATCCCAGGTATCAGCCTGGTGAATCTTCGCTGAACTCCTTCCATGGCAAGAACATCCTTCCTCAGATAAGGCGACCAAAATTGCACACAATACTCAAGATGTGGTCTCACCAAGGCCCTGTCCAACTGTAGCAAGACATCCTTGTTCCTGTACTCAAACCCTCTCGCTACGAAGGCCAACATACCATTTGCCTTCTTAACCGCCTGCTGCACCTGCATGCTTACCTTCAGCGACTGGTGCACAAGGACACCCAGGTCTCGTTGCACTTCCCCTTCTCCCAATCTATTGCCATTCAGATAATAATCTGCCTTCCTGTTTTTGCCACCAAAGTGGATAACCTCACATTTATCCACGTTATATTGTATCTGCCATGCTTCTGCCCAATCACCCAACCTGTCCAAATCATCCTGGAGTTTCTCAGCATCGTCCTCACAGCACACACGCCCACCCAGCTTTGTGTCGTCTGCAAATTTGGAGATATTACATCCAGTTCCCTTGTCTAGATCATTAATATATATTGTGAATAACTGGGGTCCAAGGACCGATCCCTGCGGTACCCCACTAATCACTGCCTGCCACTCGGAAAAAGACCCGTTTATTCCAACTCTTTGCTTTCTGTCTGCCAACCAGTTCTCTATCCAAGTCAATACCTTGCCCCCAATCTCATGTGCCTTAACTTTACACGCTAATCTCTTTTGCGGGACCTTATCGAAAGCCTTCTGAAAGTCCAAATACACCACATCCACTGGCTCCCCCTTATCTATTTTACCAGTTACATCCTCAAAAAATTCCAGTAGATTAGTCAAGCACGATTTACCTTTTGTAAATGCATGTTGACTGTGTCCGATCCTATCACTGTTCTCCAAGTGCTCTGCTATTACATCTTTTATAATGGACTCTAGCATTTTCCCCACTACCGATGTCAGGCTTACCGGTCTGTAATTCCCCGTTTTCTCTCTACCACCTTTTTTGAATAGTGGGGTAACATTAGCTACCCTCCAATCCATGGGTGCTGTTCCAGATTCCATCGAATGTTGGAAGATGATCAGCAGTGCAGCTATTATTTCTAGGGCCACTTCCTTAAGTACCCTAGGATGTAGATTATCAGGCCCTGGGGATTTATCGGCCTTCAATCCCATCAATTTCCCTAACACCATTTCCCTACAAATACTGATTTCTTTCAGTTCCTCCCTCTCATTAGACCCTATGTTCCCGACATTTCTGGGAGGTTATTTGTGTCCTCCTTTGTGAAGACAGAACCAAAATATGTATTTAATTGGTCTGCCATTTCTTTGTTCCCCATTATAAATTCCCCTGATTTTGACTGCAAGGGACCTACGCTTGACTTCACCAATCTTTTTCTCTTCACATATCTATAAAAGCTTTTACAGTCAGTTTTTATGTTCCCTGTAAGCTTACTCTCATATTCAATTTCCCCCTTCTTAATTAATCCCTTTGTCCTCCTTTGTTGAATCCTAAACTGCTCCCAATCCTCAGGTTTACTGCTTTTTCTGGCCAATTTATATGTCCTCTCCTTGGATCTTATGCTATCCCTAATTTCCCTTGTTAGCCACGGTTGAGTCACCTTTTTTGTTTTATTTTTATGCCAAACTGGGATGAACAAATTCTGTCGTTCATCCATGCGGTCTTTGAATGTTTGCCATTGCCTATCCACCGTCAATCCTTTGAGTGACATTCCCCAATCAATCCTACCCAACTCGCGCTTCAGCCCATCGTAGTTTCCTTCATTT
>NC_140994.1:8982455-9053887 GCF_052327205.1 Somniosus microcephalus | reverse complement strand
GGGGGGGAAGGAGGGTGAGGGGGGAAGGAGGGGGAGAGGGGGGAGGGGGGAGGGGAGCGCCCCATCAGCCCGAGCCCCGCCCCCCCGAGCCCCGCCCCCCGCCTCCCCGAGCCCCGCCCCTGATCTCCCGAGCCCCGCCCCCCGATCTCCCGAGCCCCGATCTCCCGAGCCCCCGCCCCCCGCCTTCCCGAGGCCCGATCTCCCGAGCTCCAGCCCCCGATCTCCCAAGCCCCGATCTCCCGAGGCCCGATCTCCCAAGCCCCGCCCCCGATCTCCCGAGCCCCGATCTCCCGAGCCCCGCCCCCGCCCTCCCGAGCCCCGCCCCCCGCCCCTCCCGAGCCCCGATCTCCCGAGGCCCCGCCCCCTGATTTCCCGAGCCCCGCCCCCGATCTCCCGAGCCCCGCCCCCCTGATCTCCCGAGGCTCGCCCCCCCCCGATCTCCCGAGGCCTGATCTCCCGAGCCCCGCACCCACCCCCCCGAGCCCCGATCTGTCGAACCCCGATCTCCCGAGCCCCGCCCTCCACCTGAGCCGGCTTCTAGAGCAGAAAGAGAGACGCCGCCGCGCAACCTACTGCGTGAGGCCCGGCCGGACTCAAGTCGCGCGCGCTGACTCCTGCCCCACCCGCCTTTACTAAGATGGTGGCGGTGGCGACGCTCGGCTCAAGCCCGCCCCCTCCAGCCTTCACAAAGATGGCGGCGATCGCGAGCCGCTTGTTCAGCGCGACGGGAGGTGCCTAGCTCGGGCGTGGCTGGGCAACAGAGGCCCAGGCTTACAGGCCTGGAAAAACGGTGAAAGGTAGGAAAATTCTAGATGTTAGAGAAAAGATTTACAAATTAATTAACTTTTTTAAAAAACAATTTGTGTTTTAAAAGCAACTTTTTTTTTGCTGGAAATGTAGATTTGAATAGAAACACGCAGAAAGTGGGAAAAAGAAATGAACAGTTTGGAATCAAGATGGCGGCCACTCACCTCGGTTCAGAATGATAAGGCCTGCCCACACACGCACCGATTGGTCAACCGTCAGGTCACTGAACTGTAGGATTGGTCAATCATCACGTCACTCAACTGTAGGATGGCCCGCCCACACACACAATGAACCCGCCCCCACTCGATGCAAGTGAGCGGATAATGAGCGGAATTTTGAACGTTTTTTGGATACCGTCGGCACAATTTTTGTCCGGCCGTCGGCACAATTTTTGTCCGAGCAAAAAGTCAATACACCTACAAGAGTCCCCTAATGATGAGCTTTCTTTTGATATAATATATGTGTAGGTACGCTCTATAACTTCTGATTGTATAGCCGGACAGTGAGACAGACAGAGAGACAGGCAGAGAGACAGACAGAGAGACAGACAGAGAGACAGACAGAGAGACATATCCTTTTATATATATAGATATACAGGAGCTTCATACCCAGTAATACGGTGTGTTATTATATAATATATACAGGAGTGTTACACCCAGTAACATGGTGTGTTATTATATAATATATATACAGGAGCGTTATACCCAGTAACACACGGCGTGTTATTATATAATATATACAGGAGTGTTCTACCCAGTAACACACAGTGTGTTATTATATAATATATACAGGAGTTTAAACACAGGGGCCTGTGAGTGCAGCCAGCACAGAGTGAACAACTGGGAGTTTGGTAAGTGTGGGAGTTTTAAGGGTTAATCTCTTTTCAAATCTAATTTTAATTGCTAGTAGCTCTTAAGTAAGATCAACTGTTTAAGTTAAAATTTAAACTTGAAATTTTTAAGTTTCTTCAGGCTTAAGCAGAGACAAACAAGGAAGCTCTCCCGCTGGAGAGGTGCTGTAGTTAGTTAATTAGCTAACTGGATTAAAGTGATTGCTGAAACAGTAGCAGAGCAGTGGTGACTCATCTGAGTCACAAACAGTATAAGCACAGGGGCCTGTGAGTGCAGCCAGCACAGAGTGAACAACTGGGAGTTTGGTAAGTGTGGGAGTTCAGTGAAGTGGAGGAAGTAGGTGCTTGCTTTTCCTAACTTCTCCCGCAGAGCAGCGGCAGCGGACCTGAGAGGGAGCAGACCGAGGCCCGAGAGCGGGGATAAAAGCAGCAGCAGTCCTGCATCAATAAGAGAAAATAGCAGTGTGAGGTCACAGGTAAGGCAGGTAAGTGATTGGTAGTGACTGTGGGCTAAATTTTAAGTTAACATATAAAATATAATTAAATTTTAAAAAGGAAACTTAATTTAATTAATTTAATAAACTAAATGAGGTAATTAATTTGATGAATACTAAACTAATTAATTAAATAAATTAAATAATGGGAGAACAGAGATGTGTTGCTGCTGCAATATGTGGGAGCTTGTGGACATTTTTGACCTGGGTGACTACATCTGTGGTAAGTGTCTGCAGCTCGAGAAACTTCGGCTCCGAGTTGAGGAGTTGGAGTCCGAGATGCAGACATTGCGAGACATCAGGGAGGGAGAAAGTTACCCGGACCTTTTGCTCCAGGAGGCAGCCACACCCCTTAGATTAAATACTTTAGAATTGACACGTGGTCAGGGACAGGAGGGTGTGACTGCGAGTGAGGCAGGTATGGGGATTCAGGAGGTAGTATTGCAGGAGCCTCAGTCCATGCACTTGTCCAATAGATTTGAGGTTCCTGCAACCCTTGTGGTCAAGTGCGGGAACTGCAGGGAGGACGAGCAAACTGAACATGGCACCGTGGTACAGAAAGCCGTTCAAGTGTGGGGAGTAAAAAGGAAGGTGGTTGTAGTAGGCGACAATATAGTTAGGGGAATAGACACTGTTCTCTGCAGCCAGGAGCGTGAGTCCCGAAGGCTATGTTGCCTACCCGGTGCCAGGGTAAAGGACATCTCCTCCGGGCTAGAGAAGAACTTGGAGTGGGAGGGGGAGGATCCAGTTATCGTGGTCCACGTAGGTACCAATGACATAGGTAGGAGAAAGAAAGAGGTTCTGCTGAGAGAGTTTGAGCAGCTAGGGACTAAATTAAAAAGCAGAACCACAAAGGTCATAATCTCTGGATTATTACCAGAGCCACGAGCAAATTGGCATAGGGTCAATAGGATCAGGGAGATGAATGCGTGGCTCAAAGATTAGTGTGGGAGAAGTGGGTTTCGATCCGTGGGGCACTGGCACCAGTACTGTGGAAAGGGAGAGCTGTTCCGTTGGGACAGACTACACCTGAACCATGCTGGGACCAGAGTTCTAGCAAATCGCATAACTCGGGAGGTAGATAGGGCTTTAAACTAAATAGGCGGGGGGAGGGTCCGAATATCCAAGGATATTCGATATTTAGGAAGGACAGGCAAAAAGGAAAAGGAGGTGGGGGGCGTTGTTAGTAAAGGATGAAATCAGAGCAATAGTGAGAAAGGATATTGGCTCAGAAAATCAAGATGTAGAATCAGTCTGGGTGGAGCTAAGAAGCACCAAGGGGCAGAAAACATTGCGGGGAGTTGTCTATAGGCCTCCAAACAGTAGTGGTAATGTAGGGGACAGCATCAAACAGGAAATTAGTGATTCATGTAACAAGGGCACTACAGTAATCATGGGCGACTTTAATCTACATATAGACTGGCCAAACCAAATTAGCAATAATACTGTGGAGGATGAATTCCCAAGGGGGCGATTTTCTGAGCCCGAGGAGGCAGGTTTGGAGGCGGGAAAGGCGGGACAATCAGAAACAATGAGGGCGGGTTCAGAACCCCCCTCCGACCCCCCTCCGACCCGCCTCCGACCCCCCTCCGGCCCCCCTCCGACCCCCATCCAACCCGTCTCCGACCCCCCTCCGACCCCCATCCAACCCCCCTCCAACCCGCCTCCGACCCCCCTCCAACCTGCCTCCAACCCCCATTCAACCCCCCTCCAACCCGCCTCCAAGCCCCCTCCAACCCGCCTCCAAGCCGCCTCCAACCCGCCTCCAAGCCCCCTCCGACCCCCCTCCGACACGCCTCCAAGCCCCCTCCGACCCGCCTCCAAGCCCCCTCCGACCCGCCTCCAACCCGCCTCCGACCCCCCTCCAACCCGCCTCCGACCCCCCTCCAACCCGCCTCCAAGCCCTCTCCAACCCCCCTCCAACCCGCCTCCAAGCCCCCTCCGACCCGCCTCCGACCCCCTCCGACCCCCCTCCGACCCCCCTCCGACCCGCTTCCGACCCGCCTCCGACCCGTCTCCAACCCCCCTCCGACCCCCCTCCGACCCCCCTCCGACCCCCCCTCCAACCCACCTCCAACCCCCCTCCAACCCATCTCCAACTCCCCTCCGACCCGCCTCCAACCCCCCTCCAACCCCCCTCCGCGGGATTTTACCGGTGCCGGTTTTGCAGGGTGGGAAACGGTCCCGCCTCCAGCTGGCCAGAGAGCTTGTTAAGAGGCTTAAATGCTCATTAAGGGCCTCTCTAAGCCTATTTTGAGAGGCCCTCGTTATTTTTCGAACATTTCGGCATGTTCCACGACCCTCCTAAACCACGCCAGCGGGTTGACAAGTGGGTGGTCTCCTCACAGCTACAGGTCCACCATTAAATCATAGATTTCATCAGGGATTAGTTGCAGGTGGCAGAACTTTGCTTTAAAAGATCTGTCAGCACTTTTAGCAGGCCTTCCGAAGGAAGGTGCTGCAGCTTCTATCTATCAACAGTGGGACCTCCTTGGAAGACCCTCTCCCCGCTTGGACTGAGCGCTTCCCCAACGGAGGTATCAGCCAGCAGCATGGGAACCATTTATTTCCTTTCACCGTGGACCTCAGACTCGGATGAGGAGCAGCCACGGCACCAGCAGAACCAGGCAGCTCAGCAGCAACAGCAGCAGGAGCGCCAACCTCCTGCTCACCCACCTGATGCTGCACAGGGCAAAAGGTGCCAGCGCATGGAAGCACGTCGCCGCAGGAGATACCCCGGACAGAGGATTTACAGACAGAGGATGAGCCACCTCAACACGAGTGAGCAGCAGTGCCAAAGGAGGCTGAGACTTTCGCGAGAGGTCATCCGAGAGATCTGCGGACTGCTGCACCAAGACCTGGTGCCCAGAGGAACGGGTGGACACCCCTTACCAGTGGCTGTCAAAGTCACCACCGCACCCAACTTCTTTGCCTCAGGCTCCTTCCAGGGATCATCAGCAGACATCAGCAGCAGCTCCCAGTCAGCCGCCCACAGTTGCATCACCCAGGTTACCAATGTCCTTTTCGCAAAGGTGCACAATTACATTCAGTTCTCAAGGGATCAAGCAAGTATAACCGTGCGTGCGGTTGGCTTTGCAAATATGGCAGGCATGCCAATGGTGCAGGGCATCATAGACTGCACACATGTGGCCCTTAGGGCACCCCATCACAACCCAGCTATCTTTGTCAACTGAAAGGGCTTCCACTCCCTCAACGTACCACAAGAAGGAGATTTTGCATGTTTGCGTCAAGTTCTATAGTAGTTGCCATGACTCTTTCATCCTGCGGCACTCTAGTGTTCCTCCGCTTTTCTATCCGCCAAACCAACTTAACAGATGGCCCCTTGGTGACAAAGGCTATCCCCTGAAGAAGTGGCTAATGACGCCGATCAGGAGGCCAGCTAATGAGGCTGAAGGGCGCTACAACGCCAACCACACTTCGACCAGGTCCATCAGCGAGCAAACCATTGGGTTGTCGAAGATGCGTTTCCGATGCCTTGACCCTGCAGTATACACCATACAGGGTCTCCAGAATGATCGTGGTCTGCTGTACACTGCACAACATGACACAGCATTGTGGCTTGCAGCTTCCTGATGAGCAAGTGGCTCAGTTCCAGGCCTCCTCAGATGAGGATGAGGAGGAGGAGGAGGAGCAGGATGAGGCGGCTGAGGAGGAGGAGGATCTGGAGGAGGACAGAGCACCGGTCTATCGACCAGCAGCAGCGGCAGCACGCGAGCACATGGCTGCCCGTGGTGCAAGGGATGAACTTATCTTGGCCAGATTTGCATAGGTTGCCCAAGTTGGCACATGTCCTTGGCTCCATCTTAAGATATCATTGACAATGGACATGACTCTCTGGCCTCCTTTCACTCTGGCTAGCAACCTAACAACGCAAGTGTGGCGGAGCCCGCAATGTGGAGCTGCCTAAGGCGAAAGAACAGATGCCATCATGCCAACATTTTGGCATCAAATCATTTTAATGCTTTCCAACAGGGATGGCATTTCATCAATATACAGAAACATTCTCCCAATCTGCACACAGATCTGGAGGTTATATACCTTGCCAGCTGGATCAAAACACAGCCTTGGTTTCTTTGGGAGGCCTCTTCCTCCCAGATGAGTGGAAGAGCACCTCCCTGCTAGCTCTCGCCCCCTCAACCAACATTTGCAGCACCTCATCCGAGAGCCTCGGGGAGGTCCTTGCCTTGGAATTGGACAGAGTGGTTTCTCAGAATATGTTGCAGGTGGTGCAGCATTGGCAGGAATCCAGTGGAATGAGCCAAGGCAGTAAGCAGCCCTTAAATCAGGCTGGAAAAGTGATGTCAGCAGAGGCGAGTTTCAGTCCCAAAACACTAAGGGGGAGAAATTCGGTATCGCCCCGTTTGGGGCGTGATTATTGGCCGGGCGCAAAGTTTAGCGCCTGGCGCTAATTATCGTCTCTGACTGCAAACTTGGCTTCTATCGCCCCTGGAGGTGATTGGAGCGCTAAATCAGGCGCTGCACACCTCTCTTAAGGTGCTAACGCCGAGGAACGAGGCGCTACCTCACAGCGCGGGCGAAGCTCATGCGATGTCAGCCAGCAATGGAACACAGACACACCAGCGCTGGCCAGTTCTTAAAGGGGAGGGTCGATCTTGCTCTCCATCCACATCCTGCTCATTGCAGCCTTGAATCTCGGCCTGGAGAGACCTGTACATCAAATCTGCTGGAAAGAACAATGGAGAGGCCCAGGGAAAGAGCTCAGCACTTCAGTGGCCGGGCCTTGGTGGCTCTGGTTGGCGCTGTGGAGCGACGAAGGGCAGTGCTCTACCCTGAGAGTGGTAGGAGGCCATTTCCCCGTGAATACAGAAGAGTCTAGGGGGAGGTGGCTCAGCACGTCTCCTCCAGGAGCCTGGTGCCCAGGACCCACACCCAATGTCGGAAGAAGTTCAACGACCTCACTCGGGTGGTCAGGGTGAGTGGCTGCTTTTCAATACCTCTACATCCCTCCATCTCAACCTCACTCTGTGGCCAGAGGGTTTAAAAACCCCAAATGCCCAACGCTCATCCAAGACCTATGGCCATCTCATAAAACACACACGCACATTCCACACCTTGCATACATTAAGGGCTATTCAATTATGGGAGGCACATCAGGCAAGCACATGGCTGCATACATTAAGGGCTATTCAACTATGGGAGGCACATCAGGCAAGCACATGGCTGCACAGTCACTCAGACGCCGTCCTTTTTCTTGCAGGCCAAGCTCTCTCACAACAGGCGCCAGCAGCAACAAACGGGTGGAGGGCCGGCTGAGCTGCAGACCCTCAGCGATTTGGAGGCGCGCGTGCACAGGATCGTTGCCAGCCAGGTGATAGGTGCCTTGGCCGCCGGAGAGGTCGATCCCCTTGGGGACAGCAATGGTAAATTCATCAGCTTTCTCTCTTCTCTCATTCCACTTGTACCTCACAAAACCAGCCTTTTACACTTTCAATCCAACTTACTAAATGTCTCCAGTCCTTGCTCCCTTACTGCCCCCTGTCCTAACGCTAAAGCCACTCTTGTACCTCCCTGCTTTCAGACAGTGAACCACCAGCTGACCAGCCTGTCCCTCAACCAACCAGTGGGAGCAACACCCCAGGCGAGGAGGAAGAGGAAGCTGGAGCCTCACCGCCTGCGTCTCCCGAGGGAGCCCATGCCCACACTGGGACCACACCTTCCATGGAGGGGAGCGGGGGGGAAGGGTCTGATGAGGAGAAAGTTCCTGAACCCAGCAGGCTACAGCAACGCCATGGGGTTAGGGAAGCTTGGGGGCCATCTCCCCGGAGGGCGAGTAGGCAAGCGAGTCCTGCTGCACTGGATGCAGAGGAGGACCGCATCATCGCGGCCGTGAATAGCCAGGCCTCAAGCATGCACACTGAGCTCATGGGTGCAATGGCAAGGGTGCCCGAAAGCATTGATGGACTGGCAAGGAGTGTGGAGCACTCCGCTGCAGCACAGGCCAACGCAACGCAATGGCTTAGTGCTGCAATTCAGTCACTGGCTGCTGCCATCCAGTCTCAGACTGCTCTCATGCAGACTCAGATTGAGGCCACGCAAGCACTGACTGCTGCCATCCTTGCTGGGTCGGCCACATTGCCCCGGGGCTCTCACGGTGCTGCAGCAGGCCAGCAATCTGTGCTCCAGCAGATTGCTCCGGATGCTGAGGTGCTGCCCCGTGGGAATGCCAATGTGTCAGTCGAGCAGGAAGGTGCTGTCCTCTCTCAGGATGACAGCATTCCTGCTCCCACCACTGGCACTTCCCCATTGCACTTGCCACTGCCTGCAACACAGCCTGCCCAGACTGCTGCCACCCATGCAGAGTTGGTGCAGTCTGCAGCCGTGACCCTCCAGGCCCTGAGCTGGTCGAGGGAATCCTTCAAGGGCATCTGCAGTCTCTGGATCTGACATTCAGCAGCCTTCCACCAGCCTTGCTGCAGCCACTGGGGCCCCATTACAGAGGAGCAGTAGGGTGGGAAGGGGGGAAGTGCGCAAGGGATGGAGATCACCCTCGAAGGGCAAACAGTAGGAGGTCTAAATAAATGGTGGGAATATTTGTTGTAAAGGTTGAGGTTCGTGTGATTACATTTGTTTACTGTTTTGCCGTTTATCTCCATCTTGTGAGAACCAGTTCTGTTAATTCATGATTTGTTGTGTTTGTTTCGAATAGTTTGTCCTGAATAAATGACACACACAGAGTTTGTTAAAGAAAAAACTTGTATTCAAAATTTACATTTTTGGCCTTTGGAATCATTCCAGCTTTGGCCGGTGATGTGCCTCAATGAATCCGAGACTCGACGTTAACGGAGCAAAGCAAGGCTTTTATTAACTCAGAAAGTAACACACATTGGAGAAGTGTCTCTCATCCAGAGATCTGCTGTACTGCTGTGAGACACGCTGGGGCTTGCTTAAGTAGGGGCCAGGTATGGGCGGGGCCCTACACACAATACAATACAGGCAAGGAAATGAAACTGAAACTAAACTAAACACAGGGAATACAGTGCCTGATGAATGGCATATTTCATCACAGCCGGCAATAGTGGGTGCGGAATAACAACAGAAAATGCTGGAAAAACTCAGCAGGTCAGGCAACATCCGTGGAGAGAAATTTGAGTTGACGTTTCGAGTTGGAGGGTTGCTTTCCATCATGTTGTTTGCCATGCCAGAAGCCATCTTCTGAGTAGGGGCCTAGAAGCGGCTTGTTATCAGCCGTTGACAAACGGCCCTTGCAGTGGCAACATTGTGGGCTTCCCTCCCACGTTGGTGCTGCTGCTGATCATTCTCCTCCTCCTCCTCTTCCTCCTCCTCTTCCTCCTCCGCCTCCTCCGGTAGTGCACCAATCCCTGGTGGCATTGGCTGGGTCCTCAGGATTGCCAGGTTGCGAAGCATGCAGCATACAACTATGAAGAGGGAGACTCGCTCAGGAGAGTACTGCAGGGCTCCTCCTGAGTGGTCCAGACAGCGGAACCGTTGCTTGAGCACGCCGATCGTCTGCTCAATTATGTTCCTGGTGGCGATATGGCTCTCATTGTACCGCAGCTCGGCAGGTGTGTTGGGGTTACAGAGCGGTGTCATCAGCCAGGTGCAGAGTGATAACCCTTGTCCCCGAGGAGCCAATCACTTGGGTGATGCAGTGCCTGGAAAAGGTTTGGCACACCAGTCTGGCGCAGGTTGAAAGCATCGTGGCTGCTGCCAGGATAGCAGGCATTGACGGCGAGTATCAGCTGTCTATGGTCACAGACCAACTGCACAGTTAAGGAGTGGTAGCCCTTGCGGTTTTGGAATACCTCTGCATTTTCATGCAGTGCCCGCAATGCCACATGCATGCAGTGAATGATGCCCTGCACCATGGGGAAGCCCGCTATCCTAGCAAAGCCCAATGCGCATTCATGCTGTTTGGCCCGGGTCATGGGGAAAGAGATGTATTGGCGTCTCCTTTTATACAGGGCATTTGTCACCTCCCGAATACAACAATGGACAGCGAACTGGGAGATATTGGCGATGTCCCCAGTAGATGCTTGAAAGGAGCTGCTGGCATAAAAATTCAGAGCCACTGTCACCTTCACTGCCACCGACAGAGACGTCCTGGTCCTCAGTTGAGGCTGCAGATCTGGTTGCAGCAGGTGGCAGAGCTCAGTGACCACCTCCTTGCTGAAGCGCAGCCTTTGCAAACACAAATACAAATGAATGTCGGAGAATTGCTCCTGGAATACCCTGGGAGGGTAAGGTCTCCTGTGCAGAGGACGGTTGGCCCTCCTCCCTTTGGCCATATTTGCCACTCTCTCTCTGCGTCTCTGATGCTTTCGATTCTGCAGGTGCAGGATGACGCCCCGAATCAGTGCAGCCTCCATAGTCTCTTCTAAATCGATGCAAGGAAGGTCAAATCAAAATGAACCTGCAAAGTGCTGCTCAGTACCCAAAACCCCTTCACACAGCATTGACTCTCTCCAGAAGTCTCTCTCTCTCTCTCTCTCAGAATGCGTGGTGCAAAAATGTCGCCAACAAAAAATGTCAGGAAGCGACCGCCTTTAAATAGCGCTCCCCCAGCTCCTTCCTGACTGCAAAACGTTCCCCTCTACCTGTCGTTGCTAGCGGCAGGCGGAAAGGCAGGGGGCACCACTCAAAATCTGGTCCGGAGCGCTACCGGGGCGTTGCACACTTGACTGACGTCACGATCTGCAGGCGCGGGAGATTGTGGCGGTAGTGTTTAGGGCCGCCGCAAAATGTCTGGTCAATCTCACGAGCGGCGCAAACATCACCGCGCTCGGGCACTAGGTGCTTTGTGCCTCGTTGGCGCCCTCTTAGGGCGCTAATGGGAGGCACTAATCAACCAAATTTTCCCCCTAATTGACCAAGGGTAACCCACACCTCTGAAATCAAGTGGCCAATCGGGGAAAATCCCAATTTTTTCAAAACTATCAGTGGAGGCGGGTTTCAAACCTACCCAAACCAAATCCTGCCTCCATCCCGCCTCCAGTGGGACAATCGCCCCTCTGGAATGTGTACGAGATGGGTTTTTTTAGACCAGTACGTTGAGGAGCCAACTAGGGAACAGGGTATCCTAGATTGGGTATTGTGCAATGAGAAGGGGTTAATTAATAATCTTGTTGTGCTGGGTCCTTTCGGGAAAAGTGACCATAACATGATAGCATTCTTCATTAAGATGGAAAGTGAAGAAGTCCAATCTGAAACTAGGGTCGTACATCTAAACAAAGGAAACTACGAAGGTATGAGGAGTGAGTTGGCTATGATAGGGAAGCTTCATTAAAAGGCATGACGGTGGATAGGCAATGGCTAACTTTTAAGGAACGAATGCATGAATTGCAACAGTTATACATTCCTTTCTGACGCAAAAACACTAAAGGAAAAGCGGCCCAACCATGGCTAACAAAAGAAATTAAGGATAGTATTAGATCCAAAGAGGAGTCATATAAAGTTGCCAGAAAAAGTAGCAAGCTTGAGGATTGGGAACAGTTTAGAGTTCAGTAAAAAAGGACCAAGAGATTGATTAAGAGGGGAAAAATAGAGTGAGAGTAAACTTTCAAGGAACATAAAAGTGGGCTGTAAAAGCTTCTACAAGTATGTAAAAAGAAAAAGATTAGTGAAGACAAATGTAGGTCCCTTACAGTCAGAAACGGGAAAATTTATAATGGGGAACAAGGAAATGGCTGAGCAATTAAACAAGTACTTTGGTTCTGTCTTCACGGTAGAGGACACAAATAACTTCCCAGAAATGCTAGGGAGCCAAGGGTCCAGTGAGAAGGAAGAATTAAAGGAAATTAGTATTAGTAAGAAAATAGTGCTGGAGGAATTAATGGGACTGAAAGCCGATAAATCCCCAGGGCCTGATAATCTGCATCCCAGAATACTAAAAGAGGTAGCCATGGAAATAGTGGATGCATTGGTTGTCATCTTCCAAAATTCTATAGATTATGGAACAGTTCCTGCAGATTGGAGGGTGACAAATGTAACCCCACTATTTAAAAAAGGAGGGAGGGAGAAAACAGGGAACTACAGATCGGTTAGCTTAACATCAGTAGTAGGGAAAATGCTAGAGTTTATTATAAAGGATGTGATAACAGGACACTTAGAAAATATCAACGGGATTGACAAAGTCAACATGGATCTATGAAAGGGAAATCATGTTTGACAAACCTACTTGAGTTTTTTGAGGATGTAACTGGTAGAATAGATAAGGGAGAACCAGTGGATGTGGTGTATTTGGATTTTCAGAAGGCCTTTGATAAAGTCCCACATAAGAGGTAAGTGTGCAAAATTAAAGCACATGGGATTGGGGGTAATATACTGGCATGGATTGAAAATTGGTTAACAGACAGGAAACAGGGTAGGAATAAATGGGTCTTTTTCAGGGTGGCAGGCAGTGACTAGTGGGGTACCGCAGGGATCAGTGCTTGGGCCCCAGCTATTCACAATATATATCAATGATTTGGATGAGGGAACCAAATGTAATATTTCCAAGTTTGCTGATGACCCGAAACTAGGTGGGATTGTGAGTTGTCAGGAGGATGCAAAGAGTCTTCAAGGCGATTTAGACAAGTTGAGTGAGTGGGCAAATACATGGCAGACGCAGTATAACGTGGATAAATGTGAAGTTATCCTCTTAGGTAGAAAAAACAGAAAGGCAGAGTATTATTTAAATAGTGAAAGATTGGGAAATGTTGATGTACAAAGGGACCTGGGTGTCCTTGTACACCAGTCACTAAAAGCAAACATGCAGGTGCAGCAAGCAGTTAGGAAGGCAAATGGTATGTTGGCCTTCATTGCAAGAGGATTTGAGTACAGGAGCAAGGATGTCTTACTACAGTTATACAGGGCCTTGGTGAGACCACACCTGGAGCACTGTGTGCAGTTTTGGTCTCCTTACCTAAGAAAGGATATACTTGCCATAGAGGGAGTGCAGCGAAGGTTCACCAGACTGATTCCTGGGATGGCAGGACTGTCGTATGAGGAGAGATTGGGTCGACTAGGCCTGTATTCACTAGAGTTTAGAAGAATGAGATGGGATCTCATTGAAACGTATAAAATTCTGACAGGGCTAGACAGACTGATACAGGGAGGATGTTTCCCCTGGCTGGGGGGTCTAGAATGAGGGGTCACAGTCTCAGGATACGGGGTAGAACATTTAGGACTGAGATGAGGAGAAATTTCTTCACTCAGAGGGCGGTGAACCTGTGGAATTCTCTACCACAGAAGGCTGTGGAGGCCAAGTCACTGAATATATTTAAGAAGGAGATAGATAGATTTCTAGACACAAAAGGCATCAAGGGGTATGGGGAGAGAGCAGGAATATGGTATTGAGATAGAGAATCAACCATGATCATATTTAATGGCGGAGCAGGCTCGAAGGGCCGAGTGGCCGACTCCTGCTTCTATTTTTCTATGTTTCTATGTGTTATACCCAGTAACGCGCGGCGTGTTATTATATAATATATACAGGAGCGTTATACCCAGTAACGCGCGGCGTGTTATTATATAATATATACAGGAGCGTTATACCCAGTAACGCGCGGCGTGTTATTATATAATATATACAGGAGCGTTATACCCAGTAACGCGCGGCGTGTTATTATATAATATATACAGGAGCGTTATACCCAGTAACGCGCGGCGTGTTATTATATAATATATACAGGAGCGTTATACCCAGTAACGCGCGGCGTGTTATTATATAATATATACAGGAGCGTTATACCCAGTAACGCGCGGCGTGTTATTATATAATATATACAGGAGCGTTATACCCAGTAACGCGCGGCGTGTTATTATATAATATATACAGGAGCGTTATACCCAGTAACACACGGCGTGTTATTATATTATATATATAAAAGAGTTGGTTTGTCTGTTTGTCCGTCTGTCTGTCTGTCTGTCTGTCTGTCCGCTATACACTCAAAAGTTATAGAGCGTCCCTACATGCATGTTATATCAAAAGAAAGCTTATCATTAGGGGAGTCTAATAGGCGTATTTACTTTTTGGTCAGACAAAAATTTTCGGACACTATACAAAAAACGTTCAAAAAAAGGACAAAATCCGCTCATTAGCGGTTGACCAATCCTACCGCTCATTAGCATTGAGTGACGTGATGGTTGACCAATCGTACAGGGGATAGCGTTGACTGACGTGATGGTTCACCAATCCTACAGTTCAGTGACCTGATTGTTGACCAATCGGTGCGTCACGGGGGGCGTTTCATTCCGTGTGTGGGCAGGCCTAATCCTGCAGCCTCCCAAAACTTCGCTGCCATTTTTTTAATCAGCCAAACCAACCCCCACATTGCGGCTCCGGGAGCAGGAGGTGAGTTGGAGTCACTCGGGCCGGGCCTCACAACCGCTCGGCCCGAGACACAGAGCGAGCGGGGGAGCGTCAGCGGCCAGCCGTAAACCGCGCCACCCGCGGCGCGGCGGCCACACACACCAGGAGCTCAGCTGGGGTCCGTCTCAGCCCGAGAGCCCGGCCGGGCCTTCAGCTCTAGGCCCCGCACGGCCACCGTGGCCGGGCTCAATTTTCAAAGCCCTTCCCCGGGTGCCAAAAGAGGGGGAGGGAGGGAGAGGAGAGGGGGAGAGGGAGAGAGAGTGAGAGAGAGAGAGAGAGAGGACAGACAGGGGCAGGGAGAGAGAGGGGGGGAGAGAGAGGGGGTAGGGAGAGAGAGGGGCAGGGAGAGAAAGGGGGAGGGACAGAGAGAGGGTCAGGGAGGGAAAGAGTGACACAGAGCGCGGGGAGCGGCAGCGCCCAGCCGTAAACTGCGCGGCCCAAAAAAGCCCTGGCAACGCATGGCCCCCCCAGCTAGTATCTATATATATAAAAGGATGGTGGTGTCTGCCTGTCTGTCCGGGCATCACTCAAAAGTTATAGAGCGTACCTACACATATACTATATCAAAAGAAAGCTTATGATTAGGAGAGTGTCCTAGGTGTATTTACTTTTAAGAAAACATTGAAAAAACGTACAAAATCTGCTAATTAGCGGTTGACCAATCAGGGGAGTGTCATAGGTGTATTTGACCAATCAGGGGAGTGTCATAGGCATATTTACTTTTAAAAAACATTCAAAAACGTCCAAAGTAGCGGTTGACCAATCCAGGGGAGTGTCATAGGCGTATTTACTTCTTAAAAACGTTCAAAAAACGTACAAAATAGCGGTTGCCCAATCCTACCGCTCATTAGCCTTGAGTGACGTGATGGTTGACCAATCATACGAGAGCAAGATAAACTGCCTACCCCTTCCCCGCGGTTTCAACCGCGTGTCCCTAGAGCCCGGGTGAGAGGGAAGCGAGCAGGTGAGCGCGAGAGAAACGGCTTACCCCTTCCCCGCGGTTCGGTCCGAAATCAAGATAAACTGCCTGCCCCTTCCCTTCATCAGGGGCTAGCCCGCCGTCGTCGGGGGCCCCGGAGTGGGAGCTCATCAGGGGTCAGCCCGCCGTCGTCGGGGGCCCGGAGCGAGAGCTCATCAGGGGTCAGCCCGTCATCATCAGGGGCCCGGAGTGGGAGCTTCTCAGGGATCAGCCTGCCGTCATCGGGTGCCCGGAGCGGGAGCTCATCAGGGGTCAGCCCGCCGTCGTCGGGGGCCCGGAGCGGGAGCTCATCAGGGGTTAGCCCGCCGTCGTCGGGAGAGGAGAGGGGGAGAGGGAGAGGGGAGGGAGGAGAGAGAGGGAGGGAGAGCGGGGAGGGAGGGGGAGAGGGGAGAGAGAGGGAGAGGGGAGGGAGGGAGAGAGAGGGAGGGAGAGAGAGCGGGGAGGGAGGGGGAGAGAGAGCGAGAGGGGAGAGAGAGAGGGGAGAGAGAGTGGGGAGAGAGAGGGGCAGGGAGAGAGAGGGGGAGGGAGAGAGAGGGGGAGGGAGAGAGAGAGGTTGAGGGAGGGAAAGAGTGAGGGGGTGGGAGAGGGAGGGAGAGAAGGAGCGCGGGGAAGGAGTCTCCGTCTCCTCACACAACACACACACAGCCCGAGCGATGAGAACCTCCGGCTTCACCTACATCTCTCTCTGGATCCTTTATTAAAAATTTTAAACCCACAATCTCGCCTTCTTCCTTCCTTCCTTCGGCCGCCGCAATTCAAACTTCCCGCCGACCTCACAAAATGGCGGCCGCACTTCTTCACCCGCCGGGCTCTGAGTCCAGCCCTTCCCCGGGGTGTCTTCCTCTCTTCTCTATCTCCTTCCCTCTCTCTCTCCTTCCTCTCTCTCTCTCTCTCTCTCGCTTCCTTCCTCTCTCTCTCTCTCTCCTTCCTCTCTCTCTCTCCTTCCCCTCTCTTCTCCTTCCCTCTCTGTCTCTCTCTCCCTTCCCTCTCTCTCTCTCTCTCTCTCCTTCCCTCTCTCTCTCTCTCTTCCCTCTCTCTCTCGCCTTCCCTCTCTCTCCTTCCCTCTCTCTCTCCTTCCTCGCCTCTCTCTCTCTCTCCTTCCCTCTCCTCCTTCCCTCTCTCTCCTTCCCTCTCCTCTCTCCGTCCCTTCTCTCTCTCTCTCCTTCCCTCTCTCTCTCTCTCCTTCCCTCTCTCTCTCTCTCTCCTTCCCTCTCTCTCTCTCTCTCCTTCCCTCTCTCTCTCTCTCTCCTTCCCTCTCTCTCTCTGTCTCTCTGTCCTTCTCTCTCTCTCTCCTTCCCTCTCTCTCTCTGTCTCTCTGTCCTTCCCTCCCTCTCTCTCTCCTTTCCTCTCTCTCTCTGTCTCTCTCTTCCCTCTCTCTCTCTCTCCTTCCTCTCTCTCTCTCTCTCTCTCTCCTTCCTCTCTCTCTCTAACGCACAAGCGTGTTACTATATAATATATACAAGGCGTGTGGGGACTCGGGATTATTATGTTAATGAGGCCCTGCCATTAACATCGGCCTGCCTTCCATGTCCCCGGACTCTCCCGAGTGCGTCGCCCATTACTGGGCTCACCCGCACAATTCCCACCTCCCCCCCCCAAAAATCAAGGCCGCGTTCTTTGGGACAATGGTTACACGCGGCGAGAATCGACCTGCGCCCAAAATGGGTCCACAGTCAGGCCTAGCTCGAGCCAAATTGAGGCCTCGTTTAAATTCCGCCGGCAAGCGGCAGGCACGAAATGGCCGAGGAGGTTTGTCAGACCCATCCTCTCAAAAAGTTATTCTCTTGCTCTCTTCTTCCCACGTGACCTGCGATCAGTTTTGCTCCATTACTTGTGCACCAAAGCCAGCCTCGAACAGCAGGTCGGAATCCCAACTGTTACTAATGGCCTTTTCTCTGCATTTCACTCCCTTCATTATATCAAAACATTTCTTCCACATTTACATCCCCACAGGCCTCTCCCTCTCCCCCACCAGCCCCTGCTGCCGCACCCCACCCCACACACTCACACAAAGCCAGTAAACGATGATTTTATAATGTACTGCGATTTTACAGTTAATTTTGTTTGTTAGAGTTAATCCAGCGTTTTAAATAGATCCGCTCCAGGTCTGTCTGCAGCATTAGGGACGGGCAATAAATGTTGGCTTTGCCAGCGACGCCCACATCCCATAAAAACGAATAAAAATAACCCAAAAATTCAGCTTGTCTATTTTTAGTGTCCCAGAGATATACAGAGAGGGAGGAAGATGAGACAGTAAAAAATAGAAAGGAACAACGATAAGAGCCAGGCAGATAAAGCCGAAACACAGTTACATAAACAGACGGAAATAGGGGTGGTTTTTCTGTACAATAGAGAGAAAGAACTTGCATTTATATAACGTCTTTCACAGCCTCAGGATGTCGCAAAGTGCGAATTGACTGCTGCGTTTCCTACGTTCAAAAGTACTTCATTGGCTGTAAAGCGCTTTAGGAGGTCCTGAGGTGGTGAAAGGCGCTGGAGAAATGCAAGTCTCTTATTGCCCAGGGTTTCATACAGCGGAGTGACTCGCTGGCCACTTCAGAGGCCAGTGAAGAATCAACCACATTGTGTAGGGCTGGAGTCACATACAGGTCCCGACCGGGTAAGGACGGCAGGATTCCTTCCTGAAGGGACATCAGTGATCCAGTTGGGTTTTCATGACAATCCGACAGATTCAGGGTCACTTTTACCGAGACCAGCTTTTTATTTCCAGATTTTTTTTAACTGAATTCAAATTCTCCAACTGCCCTAGGTGGGACTTGAACTTCTGCTCCCTGGATTATTAGTTCAGTAACAGAACCACTGCGCCACCATCAGTGCCTGGTGGCCACGGTGAGCATTAAAACCTCGGCTCCAGGTTTTCGCAAAGCTAGGTTCACAACAATGCACCTCAACAAGAAAAGCACCCCCAGACCTTCTACTGATCCCCGCCTAACACCCCCTCCCCACAACTGATGAATCGGTACTCCTCCGCACTGAAACATCGCTTAAGAGACGCACCGAACGAGCCAGAGCATCGAATGTACTCTGTGTGACGGGGGATTCGATGTCCATCACCAAGAGTGGCTCGGTAGTACCATCACTAGTCCACTACCTCGGAGTCCACATCACGGAAGACCTCTCCTGGTCCCTCAATACCTCCTCTCTGGTGAAGAAGGCCAGCAGCGCCTATATTTCCTAAGGAGGCTGAAGGGATGTAACCTGTCACCCCTGATCCTCTCTAACTTTTACCACTGCACAATAGAGAGCATCTTGACGAACTGTATCACAGTATGGTTATGGTAGCTGTAGCTACTATGACCGGAAAGCCCTGCAGGCGGTAGTCAAAACTGCCCACGCATTACCGGCACCCGGCTACCGACCATAGAGCACATATACCAGAAACGCTGTTTACGGAGGTCACGGACCATCATCAAAGACCCTACCCACCCCAGCCACAGTCTGTTCGCCCTCCTGCCATCTGGAGATGCTACAGATGCATTCGCACCCGTACGCCCGTACGACCAGATTTAGGAACAGCTTCTTTCCCAGGGCTGTCACAGAATCACAGAATCACAGAAACCCCACAGTGCAGATAAAGGCCATTTTGGCCCATCGAGCCTGCACTGACACATATTCCACCCGATCCCCGTAACCCGTCATCCTACTGAACTCCACAAATAAACTCTAAAGCCTGCACATCTGCCAATGCAGTTTATTATGGTTATGTTTATGTTAATATATTACAAGCCAAATGTATGTTGAATGTTTAAATGTCTTAATCTAAATGTACACTCTCGGGAGCCGCAAGCCTATATTTCGTTGTACTGCACTTGTGCACTAACAATGACAATAAAGCTGATTATGATTATGATTATGATTATGTAACCACTGACATAAGAAAACTACTAGGCACTTGGTCTAAGCGTTAAACAAAGCTTTAATCAACTGTTTTACAACATGGAGGTCTAGTTGTGTCCTTCACTAGTTCCTGTTAAGAATGTCCTGCGCAAGCTGGGCCCGTGCCCGAGTATTTATACTCTCCCTGGACAGTGCCACCCATAGGCCACTCAGTATTATTTCATAAGTCTTTCTTTCATGAATGACTGATTCATGTCAACCACTACACCACCGTGTCGCATAACCTACTTGACCTGATCTTCACCAACCTACCTGCTGCGAACATGTCTGTCCACAATAGCATTGGTGGGAATGACCACTGCACCGTCCGTGTGAAGACAAAGTCTCCTCTCCACAGTAGTGGCACTACCACAGTGCTAAAAAAAAAACTAACATTTACTAACCTTCCTTAGGCCTGTCATAGAATCATAGAATGATACAGCACAGGAGGAGGCCATTCAGCCCATCATGCCTGTGCCGGCTCTTTGAAAGAGCTCTCCAATTAGCCCCACTCCCCCCTGCTCTTTCCCCGTAGCCCTGCAAATTTTTCCTTTTCAAGTATTTATCCAATTCCCTTTTGAAAGTTACTATTGAATCTGCTTCCACCGCCCTTTCAGGCAGCGCGTTCCAGATCACAACAACTCGCTGTGTAAAAAGAATTCCCCTCATCTTCCCCTCTGGTTCTTTAGCCAATCACCTTCAATCTGTGTCCTCTGGTTACCGACCCTCCTGCCACTGGAAACAGTTTTTCGTTATTTACTCCATCAAAACCCCTCATGATTTTGAACATCTCTATTAAATCTCCCCCTACCCTTCTCTGCTCTAAGGAGAACAACCCCAGCTTCTCCAGTCTCTCCACATCACTGAAGTCCCTCATCCCTGGAACCATTCTGGTAAATGTCCTCTGCACCCTCCTTCCTAAGGTGCGGTGTCTAGAATTGGAGACAATACTCCAGCTGGGGCCAAACCAGTTTTTTTAATAAAGGTTTAGCAGAACTTCCTGTCTTTTGTACTCTGCCTCTGTTTATAAAGCCGAGGATCCCACATGCTTTATTAACTGCTTTGTTAACCACCTTCAACGATTTGTGCACACATACCCCCAGGTCGCTCTGTTCATGCACCTGCTTTTGGATTGTACCCTTTAGTTTATATTGCATCTCCTCATTCTTCCTACTGAAATGTATCACTTCACACTTCTCTGTGTTAAATTTCATCTGCCACGTGTCCGCCCATTTCACCAGCCAGTCTCTGTCCTCCTGAAGTCTATCACTCTCCTCCTCGCTGTTTACTACGTTTCTGACTTTTGTGTCATCCACAAACTTTGAAATTATACTCTGTATACCAAGCCCAGGTCATTAACATATATCAAAAAGAGCAGTGGTCCCAACATCGACCCCCGGGGAACATCACTGTATACCTCCCTCCAGTCGGAAAAAACAACCGTTCATCGCTGATGTAAGAAAACTACTAGGCACTTGGTCTAAGCGTTAAACAAAGCTTTAATCAACTGTTTTACAACACGGAGGTCTAGTTGTGTCCTTCACTGGTTCCTGTTAAGAATGACCTGCGCAAGCTGGACCCGTGCCCGAGTATTTATACTCTCCCTGGACAGCGCCACCCGCAGGCCACTCAATATTACTTCATAAGCCTTTCTTTCATGAATGACTGATTCATGTCAACCGCTACTCTCTGCTTTCTGTCCCTTAGCCAAGTTCGTATCCAGGCAGCCACTGTCCCTTTAATCCCATGGGCTTCAAGTCTATTATGTGGTACTTTAACAAACGCCTTTTGAAAGTCCATATACACAACATCAACCGCACTACCCTCATCAACCCTCTTCGATACTTCATCAAAGAACTCAAATCAAGTTAGTCAAACATGATTTGCCTTTAACAAATCCGTGCTGGCTTTCATTTATCAACCCATGTTAATTTTGTCCCAGATTAATGTTTCACCACCTGATTGGCCTGCAGACAACATTCCCTCTAAGCTGTGTGGTCACACAGCTGTCTGCTGGTCCCGTGCAACCTACTGGTGTGAAATTTCGCACATGCGCCTAACTTTGAACGGGCTGCACAGCCGTTAAAGGGACCGCGCGCCCAAATTTAGAATTGGGGGAGCATTGCCTGTAGTTGCCGGGTTTATCCCTCTCCCCTTTCTTAGTGGCGATGCCAACTAGTGCCAAATTGTGGGGCAGTTTTGTGCTATGCCCATGACCACTAGGAGCTGGGCTGAGACTGCCCAACTCATTCCACAAAGGTCCCTTACAAACAGCAGACAGAGGGGACCTTCATCCCAGAATCCTGGGCTGGGGGTCAAAGCTCAGTGTCTAACCTCCTGCAGTACCTGTTCCCTTAGATCGTACTTTCACCAGGGAAGGATAAGATTGCAGGAATAAACCTACATGACGTAAGAAAACTACTAGGCACTTGGTCTAAGCGTTAAACAAGGCTTTAATCAACTGTTTTACAACATGGAGATCTAGTTGTGTCCTACACTAGTTCCTGTTAAAGAATGTCCTCAGCAAGCTGGGCCCATGCCCGAGTATTTATACTCTCCCTGGACAGCGCCACCAGCAGGCCACCCAGTATTATTTCATAAGTCATTTCCACATGAATGATAAGATTCATGTCACTACTGATGTCTGTTTATTAGTAATTTGATATTGTAAAGTCTGTCTCAGTGTCGGGTGAAAATTGCCAAAACTGCTGGGATCAGGGAGCTCGCCTACACTGGCTCCCGGTCCAGTAACGTCTCAATTCTAAAATTCTCATCATCATGTTCAAATCCCTCCCGATCCCTGTAACCGCCTACAACCCTACAACCCTCCCGAGATCTCCACGTTCCTCCAATTCGGGCATCTTGCGCATCCCCTATTTTAATCGCTCCACCATTGGTGGCCGTGCCTTCAGCTGCCTGGGCCCCGAGTTCTGGAATTCCCTCCCTAAACCTCTCCGCCTCTCTCCCCTCCTTAAAACCGACCTCTTTGACCAAGCTTTTGGTCACCTGTCCCTAATATCTCCTTATGTGGCTCGGTGTCAAATTTTGTTTGATAATCGCTCCTGTGAAGCACCTTGGGATGTTTTACTACGTTAAAGGCACTGTATAAATGCAAGTTGTTGTTGTTGCTGTTGATTTCCCTTGAACCCTGCTGGCCGCCTAAGGGTTAAACACAAGAAAGTATTTCTGTTTTGGTCCAACGATATTGGGAAACATGGAGTACTGGCTTAAACCGAGGAGGGGTTACCCAGTTTAACATGCTGGGTCCCTTGCTGTTTGTGGTCTACATTAATGACTTGGATATGAATGTAAAAGGTATGATCAGTAAGTTCGCGGATGATACAAAAATTGGTAGGGTGGTAAATAGCGAGGAGGGTAGCCTCAGTCTGCAGGACGATATAGATGGGTTGGTCAGATGGGCGGAACAGTGGCAAATGGAATTTAACCCGGAAAAGTGCGAGGTGATGCACTTTGGGGGGACTAACAAGGCAAGGGAATACACAATGAATGGTAAGACCCTAGGCAAGACGGAGGGTCAGAGGGATCTGGGTGTGCAAGTACACAGATCCCTGAAGGCGGCGGAACAGGTGGATAAGGTGGTAAAAAAGGCATATGGGATACTTGCCTTCATTAGCCAAGGCATAGAATATAAGAGCAAGGAGGTTATGATGGAGCTGTATAAAACACTGGTTAGGCCACAGCTGGAATACTGTGTGCAGTTCTGGTCGCCACACTACAGGAAGGATGTGATAGCTTTGGAGAGGGTGCAGAGGAGATTCACCAGGGTGTTACCAGGGCTGGAGCGCTTCAGCTATGAAGAGAGACTGGGCAGATTGGGTTTGTTTTCCTTGGAGCAGAGGAGGCTGAGGGGGGACATGATTGAGGTGTACAAAATTATGAGGGGCATAGATAGGATGGATACTAAGGAGCTTTTTCCCTTAGTAGAAGGGTCAATAACTAGGGGGCATAGATTCAAGGTAAAGGGCGGGAGGTTTAGAGGGGATTTGAGAAAGAACTTTTTCACCCAGAGGGTGGTTGGAGTCTGGAACTCACTGCCTGAAAGGGTTGTGGAGGCAGAAACCCTCACAACATTCAAGACGCATTTGGATGAGCACTTGAAATGCCATAGCATACAAGGCTACGGACCAAATGCTGGAATATGGGATTAGATTAGCCAGGGCTTGATGGCTGGCGCGGACACGATGGGCCGAAGGGCCTCTATCCGTGCTGTATAACTCTATAACTCTATGAACATATCAAACACCAAACCAGTTGCTCCGTTGTGATTGTTGCTGCATTTCTTCGCCCATCGGTTGCTCCTGAACCCCAGTTACAGGGCTGAGGTCATTGCTGGCTCGCATCTTTCCTGTCAGACTGATCGGTCACAAGGCTTATTTTTATGTTAATCCAAAATCCATGACTGCACAGATTTAAAAGCACTGCTTTCAGTTAAATCTCCTGCTTTAACCAGAGCCTGGCAGCTGTCCGTTAGATGTTTCTGTCCAGTTTGAATCCGCAGCAAAAGAAACAGCCAGAGGTTACAGAGGCTTAGAGCGAGTGGCACAGATCTCCTGTCTAACGTGACGTGCCAACACACACCACGGTACCCGGCACTGAGGAAAGGTTAGAGAATGACGCAGAACTCTTCAGCCTGGAGAGGTGGAGAGGGGACCCGACAGAGACGTACAAGATATCGAGATAACCACATCAGGTTCCACATGTACACTCACGATACCCAGCTCTACCTCACCGCCGCCTCTCTCACCCCCTCCACTGCCTCTGATTTGTCACACTGCCTGTATGACACCCAGTCCTGGACGAGCAGAAATTTTCTCCAATTAAATATTGGGAAGACCGAAGCTATTGTCTTCAGTCCCCACCACAAACTCCGTTCCCCAGCCACCAACTCCATCCCTCTCCCTGGCAACGGTCTGAGGCTGAACCAGACTGTTTGCAACCTTGATGTCCTATCTGACCCCGAGATGAGCTTCCAACCACATCTCCGCTCCATCACAAAGAACACCTATTTCCACCTCTGTAACATCGCCCATCTCTGCCTCAGCCCATCCGCTGCTGAAACCCTCATCCCTGCCTGTGTTACCTCCGGACTCGACTATTCCAACACTCTCCTGGCCGACCTCCCATCTTCCACCCTCCGTAAACTTCAGCTCATCCAAAAGTCTGCTGCCCCGTGTCCTAACTCACACCCAGTCCCGTTCACCCATCACCCCCTGTGCTCACTGCCCCGTGTCCTAACTCACACCCAGTCCCGTTCACCCATCACCCCCTGTGCTCACTGCCCCGTGTCCTAACTCACACCCAGTCCCGTTCACCCATCACCCCCCGTGCTCACTGCCCCGTGTCCTAACTCACACCCAGTCCCGTTCACCCATCACCCCCTGTGCTCACTGCCCCGTGTCCTAACTCACACCCAGTCCCGTTCACCCATCACCCCCTGTGCTCACTGCCCCGTGTCCTAACTCACACCCAGTCCCGTTCACCCATCACCCCCTGTGCTCACTGCCCCGTGTCCTAACTCACACCCAGTCCCGTTCACCCATCACCCCCTGTGCTCACTGCCCGGTGTCCTAACACACACCCAGTCCCGTTCACCCATCACCCCCTGTGCTCACTGCCCCGTGTCCTAACACACACCCAGTCCCGTTCACCCATCACCCCCTGTGCTCACTGCCCCGTGTCCTAACTCACACCCAGTCCTGTTCACCCATCACCCCATGTGCTCACTGCCCCGTGTCCTAACTCACACCCAGTCCCGTTCACCCATCACCCACTGTGCTCACTGCCCCGTGTCCTAACTCACACCCAGTCCCGTTCACCCATCACCCCCTGTGCTCACTACCCTGTGCCCTAACTCGCACCCAGTACCGTTCACCCATCACCCCCTGTGCTCACTGCCCCGTGTCCTAGCTCACACCCAGTCCCGTTCACCCATCACCCGCTGTGCTCACTGCCCCGTGTCCTAACTCGCACCCAGTGCCGTTCACCCATCACCCTCTGTGCTCACTACCCCGTGTCCTAACTCGCACCCAGTCCCGTTCACCCATCACCCCCTGTGCTCACTGCCCCGTGTCCTAACTCACACCCAGTCCCGTTCACCCATCACCCCCTGTGCTCACTGCCCCGTGTCCTAACTCACACCCAGTCCCGTTCGCCCATCACCCCCTGTGCTCACTGCCCCGTGTCCTAACTCACACCCAGTCCCGTTCACCCATCACCCCCTGTGCTCACTGCCCCGTGTCCTAACTCGCACCCAGTCCCGTTCACCCATCAACCCCTGTGCTCACTGCCCCGTGTCCTAACTCGCACCCAGTCCCGTTCACCCATCACCCCCTGTGCTCACTGCCCCGTGTCCTAACTCACACCCAGTCCCGTTCACCCATCACCCCCTGTGCTCACTGCCCCGTGTCCTAACTCACACCAAGTCCCGTTCACCCATCACCCTCTGTGCTCACTGCCCCGTGTCCTAACTCGCACCAAGTTCCGTTCACCCATCACCCCCTGTGCTCACTGCCCCGGGTCCTAACTCACACCCAGTCCCGTTCACCCATCACCCTCTGTGCTCACTGCCCCGTGTCCTAATGCGCACCCAGTCCCGTTCACCCATCACCCCCTGTGCTCACTGTCCCGTGTCCTAACTCGCACCCAGTCCCGTTCACCCATCACCCCCTGTGCTCACTGCCCCGTGTCCTAACTCACACCCAGTCCCGTTCACCCATCACCCCCTGTGCTCACTGCCCCGTGTCCTAATGCGCACCCAGTCCCGTTAACCCATCACCCCATGTGCTCACTGCCCCGTGTCCTAACTCACACCCAGTCCCGTTCACCCATCACCCCCTCTGCTCACTGCCCCGTGTCCTAACTCACACCCAGTCCCGTTCACCCATCACCCCCTGTGCTCACTGCCCCGTGCCCTAACTCGCACCCAGTCCCATTCACCCATCACCCCCTGTGCTCACTGCCCCGTGTCCTAACTCACACCCAGTCCCGTTCACCCATCACCCCGTGCTCACTGCCCCGTGTCCTAACTCGCACCCAGTCCCATTCACCCATCACCCCCTGTGCTCACTGCCCCGTGTCCTAACTCGCACCCAGTCCCATTCACCCATCACCCGCTGTGCTCACTGCCCCATGTCCTAACTCGCACCCAGTCCCATTCACCCATCACCCCCTGTGCTCACTGCCCCGTGTCCTAACTCGCACCCAGTCCCGTTCACCCATCACCCCCTGTGCTCACTGCCCCGTGTCCTAACTCACACCCAGTCCCGTTCACCCATCACCCCCTGTGCTCACTGCCCCGTGTCCTAACTCGCACCAAGTCCCGTTCACCCATCACCCCCTGTGCTCACTGCCCCGTGTCCTAACTCACACCCAGTCCCGTTCACCCATCACCCCCTGTGCTCACTGCCCCGTGTCCTAACTCACACCAAGTCCCGTTCACCCATCACCCCCTATGCTCACAGCCCCGTGTCCTAACTCACACCCAGTCCCGTTCACCCATCACCCCCTGTGCTCACTGCCCCGTGTCCTAACCCACACCCAGTCCTGTTCACCCATCACCCCCTGTGCTCATTGCCCCGTGTCCTAACTCGCACCAAGTTCCGTTCACCCATCACTCCCTGTGCTCACTGCCCCGTGTCCTAACTCGCACCAAGTTCCGTTCACCCATCACCCCCTGTGCTCACTGCCCCATGTCCTAACTCACACCCAGTCCCGTTCGCCCATCACCCCCTGTGCTCACTGACCTACATTGGCTCCCAGTCCAGCAATGCCTTGATTTTAAAATTCTCATCCTTGTTTTCAAATCCCTCCATTGCCTTGCCCCCTCCCTATCTCTGTAACCTCCTCAAGCCCTACAACCCTCCGAGATCTCAGCGCTCCTCCAATTCTGGCCTCTTGCACATCCCCAATTTCCATCACTCCACCATTGGCGGCCGTGCCTTCAGCTGCCTGGGCCTTAAGCTCTGGAATTCCCTCCCTAAACCTCTCCGCCTCTCTCTCTCCTCCTTTAAGACGCTCCATAAAACCGACCTCTTTAACCAAGCTCTTGGTCACCTGCCCTAATATCTCCTTATGTGGCTCGGTATAACCTGTGAAGAGCCTTGGGATGTTTTACTATGTTCAAGGCGCTATATGAATGCAGGTTGTTGTTGTCTAACGTGACATGGCAACACACGCCATTGTCCCTGAGGAAAGGTTAGAGAAATATTCAAAAATCTTCAGCCTTGATCGGTGGTGAATGAGAGACAACCTTACAGAGGTGGACAAGATAGCGAGTGGAACCACTACCAATGTTTTATTCTTTTTTGCAATTAGAGAACTAGTAAAATTATACTTTTAGTTTATGCTTCAATCTGTGCAACATTAATATGCTCTACGATGATTCTTTACCAATGGGAGGGGTGTCAGTGCTGGGAAATGGACCTCTTCAGACAAGCCAATGTGAGCAACAAACCCGCTCCAGGTGAAGTAAAACACAGCCAAATGCACGGCAAAGCTTCCTCCGTTACATGAGAACATAAGAATTAGGAGCAGGAGTAGGCCATTCGGCCCCTTGAGCCTGCTCCGCCATTCAATGAGATCATGGCTGATCATCCAAATTCAGTACCCTGTCCCTGCCTTCTCCCCATATCCCTTGATCCCTTTAGCCTTAAGAAATATATCTAACTCCTTCTTGAATATATTTAATGAATTGGCCTCCACCGCCCTCTGTGGCAGAGAATTCCACAGGTTCACCACTCTCTGGGAGAAGAAATTCCTCCTCATCTCTGTCCTAAATAGATTACCCCTTATCCTTAGAAGGTGGTAGAGAAAAAGCAGGGAATTATAGACCGGTAAGCCTGACATCGGTAGTGGGGAAAATGCTAGAGTCCATTATGAAAGATGTAATAGCAGAGCACTTGGAAAGCAGTGACAGGATCGGACAAAGTCAACATGGATTTACAAAAGGTAAATCGTGCTTGACTAATCTACTGGAATTTTTTGAGGATGTAACTGGTAAAATAGATAAGGGAGAACCAGTGGATGTGGTGTATTTGGACTTTCAGAAGGCTTTCGATAAGGTCCCGCATAAGAGATTAGCATGTAAAGTTAAGGCACATGGGATTGGGGGCAAGGTATTGACTTGGATAGAGAACTGGTTGGCAGATAGAAAGCAAAGAGTTGGAATAAACGGGTCGTTTTCCGAGTGGCAGGCAGTGACTAGTGGGGTACCGCAAAGATCGGTCCTAGGACCCCAGCTGTTCACAATATATATTAATGATCTGGACGAGGTAATTGGATGTAGTATCTCCAAATTTGCAGACGACACAAAGCTGGGTGGGAGGGTATGCTGTGAGGAGGATGTTGTGAAACTCCAGTACGATTTGGACAGGTTGGGTGATTGGGCAGAAACATGGCAAATGCACTATAATAATGTGGATAAATGTGAGGTTATCCACTTTGGTGGCAAAAACAGGAAGGCAGATTATTATTTGAATGGCAATAGATTGGGAGAAGGGGAAGTGCAAAGAGACCTGGGTGTTCTTGTGCACCAGTCGCTGAAGGTAAGCATGCAGATGCAGCAGGCAGTTAAGAAGGCAAATGGTATGTTGGCCTTCATAGCAAGAGGGTTCGAGTGCAGGAACAAGGATGTCTTGCTGCAGTTGTACAGGGCCTTGGTGAGACCGCACCTTGAGTATTGTGTGCAGTTTTGGTCGCCTTATCTGAGGAAGGACGTTCTTGCCATGGAAGGAGTGCAGCAAAGATTCACCAGGCTAATACCTGGGATGGCAGGAATGACGTACGAGGAGAGATTGGGTCGATTGGGCTTGTACTCACTGGAGTTTAGAAGATTGAGAGGGGATCTCATCGAAACCTATAAGATTGTGTCAGGCCTGGACAGACTAGATGTAGGAAGGATGTTCCCGATGGCTGGGGAGTCCAGAACTAGGGGTCATAGTCTAAGGATAAGGGGTAAGCCATTTAGGACTGAGATGAGGAGGAATTTCTTCACCCAGAGAGTGGTGAACCTGTGGAATTCTCTACCACAGAAGGCAGTGGAGGCCAATTCATTAAATATATTCAAGAAGGAGTTGGATATATTTCTTAAGGCTAAAGGGATCAAGGGATATGGGGAGAAGGCAGGGACCAGGTACTGAATTTGGATGATCAGCCATGATCTCATTGAATAGCGGAGCAGGCTCGAGGGGCCAAATGGCCTACTCCTGCTCCTATCTTCTATGTTTCTATGACCCCTGGTTCTGGACTCCCCTGCCATCGGGAACATCCTTCCTGCATCTAGTCTGTCCAGGCCTGACAGAATTTTATAAGTTTCAATGAGATCCCCTCTCAATCTTCTAAACTCCAGTGAGTACAAGCCCAATCGACCCAATCTCTCCTCATTACTCATTCCTGCCATCCCAGGTATCAGCCTGGTGAATCTTCGCTGCACTCCCTCCATGGCAAGAACATCCTTCCTCAGATAAGGCGACCAAAACTGCACACAATACTCAAGGTGTGGTCTCACCAAGGCACTGTCCCAGCCGATCCCCGTATCGCCAGCAACGTGTCACGGCCCCATAAGAACTCTCTCTAATGTAATATTTCCCAAACCAACTATCCTTCAGCCTGTCTTTGTGACATTGCCAATTAGTGCCAGGAGGAGCGGGCTGTCTACTGTGGGCCCCGGCCCAGGAGCTGGATTGAGATTGAGATTGCCCAACTCATTCCCCATCCTTACAGCCAGCAGGCAGGCAGGGGGGGCCTTGCCCTGTCCATCGCAGCGCAGGCACCCTGCCGAGTGAAACCGCAACAAGGGGACACAGGGGTCGCCAGCTCTGGTTGGACGTATTCCTGGGGGTTTCATCACATGACCTCCAACCGCCCCACCCCCTCTCTCCTTCTATTGGACGCCCGACACGTCCGTCCTCGCGGCGCCCCGCCTTCCCGCGGCCAATCAGAAAGTGAACAGACTCTTCGTTACCCGATTGGATGGTTCTTGACCGTCAGTCAAACGGCCGTTTTTCCCCGCTCTCCGATATATTTATAACTAGGAAACAGAATTGTTCATAGAAAGTCCAAAAAAAACGCACAATCTTTTCACTCCCCCAATAACTTTTCTCCTGGGTTGCCGGCAGCAGTGTCCTGCCTCTCAATGTCCAATTCCCGCAGGCTCCAGGGCAATCCCGGAGGGTTGGCATCCCTATGTCTGTATCAGGAAACACGTCTTCAACCAGAGTGACCAATACCTGGAAAGGTCGCCAGGAAGGAGAGTGGCGGCAGAAAGTCTACAATCATTCAAGGTGCAGTTAGATGCTGTAGTGAGGTGAATATCGAGTTTGATGGAAGACACAATAAATTTCCCATCCGTACTAATCTCTCGAATCCTTCATGCCGTGGCTCAGTGAGCAGCACTCTCACCTCCGAGTCAGGAGGTCATGGTTCCAGTCCCACTCCAGAGACGTGAGCACAAAAATCCAGGCTGACACTCAAGTGCAGTATTGGGGGAGTGCTGCACTATCAGATGAGATGTTAAACCGAGGCCCCGTCTCAGCTGGATGCAAAAGATCCCATGGCCACTATTTCGAAGAAGAGCAGGGGAGTTCACCCTGGTGTCCTGGCCAATATTTATCCTCAATCAACATCACTAAAACTGATTATTTGGTCATTATTGACATGAATCAGTCATTCATGAAAGAAAGACTTATGAAATAATACTGAGCGGCCTGTGGGTGGCGCTGTCCAGGGAGAGTATAAATACTCGGGCACGGGCCCAGCTTGCGCAGGACATTCTTAACAGGAACTAGTGAAGGACACAACGAGACCTCCATGTTGTAAAACAGTTGATTAAAGCTTTGTTTAACGCTTAGACCAAGTGCCTAGTAGTTTTCTTACGTCAATTGTCACATTGCTGTTTGTGGGAGCTTGCTGTGTGCAAATTGGCTGCCGCGTTTCCTACATTACAACAGTGATTACACTTCAAAAGTATGTCATTGGCTGTAAAGCGCTTTGGGACATCGTGAGGTCGTGAAAGGTGCTGTAGAATTGCAAGTCCTTCTTGTTAGACAGAATGAACAGCACAGAAACAGGCCATTTGGCCCAGCTGTTCCGTGCCGGTGTTTATGCTGCACACGAACCTCCTCCCACCCCTCCTCATCTCATCCTATCAGCATAACCTTGTATTCCTTGAGTGGTCCACTTAAAAAAATAGCTTTTAGGAAGAACGCTTCCCTGGAATCAATAAAAAATCCCCTAAAAGTAGCAATTAAAAAAAAAAATTTATGCATTGAATATAAGGAGCTTGACCTTGTCAAGCGGCACAGTCCAAAGCTGTGTTACGGAGATGACAGAAATCCAGTGACCCCTCGCAGAATGCAGCCTATTAGCAGAGATGCAGAGACTAACGCAGCCCAAAGTAAATGATTTTCCGTCTGGCAAATGGAGATAAGGAGAATGTTACAGGTTTTTTATAAAAGGAGCAGAATTTCAAATCCAACTCAGCGCCATTACAGCAGTGATTGTTGCTTCTCTTTACTGATCAATCTGCGTTCATCAGAGAAGGTGGTGTTATTACTGGGGAACTGGAAAACTTTTCCATTGAATCGCCGAGTGTCGGCATCAAACACTCCCAGGGCAGGTACAGCACGGGTTAGATACAGAGTAAAGCTCCCTCTACACTGTCCCATCAAACACTCCCAGGGCAGGTCCAGCACGGGTTAGATACAGAGTAATGCTCCCTCTACACTGTCCCATCAAACACTCCCAGGGCAGGTACAGCACGGGTTAGATACAGAGTAAAGCTCCCTCTACACTGTCCCATCAAACACTCCCAGGGCAGGTGCAGCATGGGTTAGATACAGAGTAAAGCTCCCTCTACACTGTCCCATCAAACACTCCCAGGGCAGGTACAGCACGGGTTAGATACAGAGTAAAGCTCCCTCTACACTGTCCCATCAAACACTCCCAGGGCAGGTACAGCACGGGTTAGATACAGAGTAAAGCTCCCTCTACACTGTCCCATCAAACACTCCCAGGGCAGGTACAGCACGGGTTAGATACAGAGTAAAGCTCCCTCTGCACTGTCCCATCAAACACTCCCAGGGCAGGTACAGCACGGGTTAGATACAGAGTAAAACTCCCTCTACACTGTCCCGTTAAACACTCCCAGGGCAGGTACAGCACGGGTTAGATACAGAATAAAGCTCCCTCTACACTGTCCCGTTAAACACTCCCAGGGCAGGTACAGCACGGGTTAGATACAGAGTAAAGCTCCCTCTACACTGTCCCATCAGACACTCCCAAGGCAGGTACAGCACGGGTTAGATACAGAGTAAAGCTCCCTCTGCACTGTCCCATCAAACACTCCCAGGGCAGGTACAGCACGGGTTAGATACAGAACAAAGCTCCCTCTACACTGTCCCGTTAAACACTCCCAGGGCAGGTACAGCACGGGTTAGATACAGCATAAAGCTCCCTCTACACTGTCCCGTTAAACACTCCCAGGGCAGGTACAGCACGGGTTAGATACAGAATAAAGCTCACTCTACACTGTCCCGTTAAACACTCCCAGGGCAGGTACAGCACGGGTTAGATACAGAGTAAAGCTCCCTCTACACTGTCCCATCAGACACTCCCAGGGCAGGTACAGCACGGGTTAGATACAGAGTAAAGCTCCCTCTACACTGTCCCATCAAACACTCCCAGGGCAGGTACAGCACGGGTTAGATACAGAGTAAAGCTCCCTCTACACTGTCCCGTTAAACACTCCCAGGGCAGGTACAGCACGGGTTAGATGCAGAGTAAAGCTCCCTCTACACTGTCCCATCAAACACTCCCAGGGCAGGTACAGCACGGGTTAGATACAGAGTAAAGCTCCCTCTACACTGTCCCATCAGACACTCCCAGGGCAGGTACAGCACGGGTTAGATACAGAGTAAAGCTCCCTCTACACTGTCCCGTTAAACACTCCCAGGGCAGGTACAGCACGGGTTAGATACAGAATAAAGCTCCCTCTACACTGTCCCGTTAAACACTCCCAGGGCAGGTACAGCACGGGTTAGATACAGAGTAAAGCTCCCTCTGCACTGTCCCATCAGACACTCCCAGGGCAGGTACAGCACGGGTTAGATACAGAGTAAAGCTCCCTCTACACTGTCCCATCAAACACTCCCAGGGCAGGTACAGCACGGGTTAGATACAGAGTAAAGCTCCCTCTACACTGTCCCATCAAACACTCCCAGGGCAGGTACAGCACGGGTTAGATACAGAATAAAGCTCCCTCTACACTGTCCCATTAAACACTCCCAGGGCAGGTACAGCACGGGTTAGATACAGAGTAAAGCTCCCTCTGCACTGTCCCATCAGACACTCCCAGGGCAGGTACAGCACGGGTTAGATACAGAGTAAAGCTCCCTCTGCACTGTCCCATCAAACACTCCCAGGGCAGGTACAGCACGGGTTAGATACAGAATAAAGCTCCCTCTACACTGTCCCGTTAAACACTCCCAGGGCAGGTACAGCACGGGTTAGATACAGAATAAAGCTCCCTCTACACTGTCCCGTTAAACACTCCCAGGGCAGGTACAGCACGGGTTAGATACAGAATAAAGCTCCCTCTACACTGTCCCATTAAACACTCCCAGGGCAGGTACAGCACGGGTTAGATACAGAGTAAAGCTCCCTCTACACTGTCCCATCAGACACTCCCAGGGCAGGTACAGCACGGGTTAGATACAGAGTAAAGCTCCCTCTACACTGTCCCATCAAACACTCCCAGGGCAGGTATAGCACGGGTTAGATACAGAGTAAAGCTCCCTCTACACTGTCCCATCAAACACTCCCAGGGCAGGTACAGCACGGGTTAGAAACAGAGTAAAGCTCCCTCTACACTGTCCCATCAAACACTCCCAGGGCAGATAAAGCATGGGTTAGATACAGAGTAAAGCTGCCTCTTCACTGTCCCATCAAGCACTCCCAGGGCAGGTACTGCACGGGTTAGAAACAGAGTAAAGCTCCCTCTACACTGTCCCATCAAACACTCCCAGGGCAGATACAGCATGGGTTAGATGCAGAGTAAAGCTGCCTCTTCACTGTCCCATCAAAAACTCCCAGGGCAGGTGCAGCACGGGTTAGATACAGAGTAAAGCTCCCTCTACACTGTCCCATCAAACACCCCCAGGGCAGGTACAGCACGGGTTAGATACAGAGTAAAGCTCCCTCTACACTGTCCCATCAAACATTCCCAGGGCAGGTACAGCACGGGTTAGATACAGAGTAAAGCTCCCTCTACACTGTCCCATCAAACACTCCCAGGGCAGGTACAGCACGGGTTAGATACAGAGTAAAGCTCCCTCTACACTGTCCCATCAAACACTCCCAGGGCAGGTACAGCACGGCTTAGATACAGAGTAAAGCTCCCTCTACACTGTCCCATCAAACACTCCCAGGGCAGGTACAGCACGGGTTAGTTACAGAGTAAAGCTCCCTCTACACTGTCCCATCAAACACTCCCAGGGCAGGTACAGCACGGGTTAGATACAGAGTAAAGCTCCCTCTGCACTGTCCCATCAAACACCCCCAGGGCAGCTACAGCACGGGTTAGTTACAGAGTAAAGCTCCCTCTACCTGAACTGTGAGGGAGCCGATGTCCTCGGGGTAATATTTTCTAGGACGGTTCGGGAGGATTTAAACTAATTTGGCAGGGGGATGGGAACCTAGGTAGTGGAAAAGAGGGAAGTCATATGAAGTCAGAAATAGATGGTAGAAAGGTGAGAAGCAATAAGCAAAGGAGAGAAACACAAAGGGCCAAACTAATTCATAATGAGAGTGTGAAAAAAGCAAGCCTGAAGGCTTTGTATCTTAATGCTAGAAGCATTAGGAACAAGGTGGATGAATTAGTTGTGGAAATAGAGGTAAACAAGTATGATTTGATTGGGATTACAGAAACGTGGCTGCAGGGTGGGCAAGGCTGGGAACTTAACATCCAGGGATATACAATATTTAGGAAGGATCGGCAAAAAGGTAGGGGAGGTGGGGTAGCATTGCTGGTAAAGGAGGGGATTAATGCAATGGAAAGGAAGGATATTAACTCGGATGAAACGGAATCTGTATGGGTAGAAATGAGAAATAGCAAGGGGAGAAAAACGTTAGTGGGTGTGATATATAGGCCTCCAAATAGTAATATGGAGGTGAGGGAAGGCATAAAAAGGGAAATTAGAGAAGCGTGCGATAAGAGCACAGCTGTCATCATGGGTGACTTTAATTTACATATTGATTGGACTACCCAAATTAGTAAAAATTCTGAGGAGGAGGAATTCCTGGAATGTTTTCGGGACGGTTATCTGGACCAATATGTCGAGGAGCCGACTCGAGATCAGGCCATTTTAGACTGGGTATTGTGCAATGAGAAGGGACTTATCACCAATCTTCTTGTACGAGGCCCCTTGGGTCAGAGCGATCATAATATGATCGAGCTCTCAGTCGAGATGGAGAGTGAGGAAATTGAATCAGAGACTAAGGTCCAGAACTTAAATAAAGGGAATTACGAGGGTATGAGACGGGAATTGGGTAAGATTGATTGGGTGGTGTTTCTGGGGGGATTGACAGTGGATAGACAATGGCAAGCATTCAAAGATAGAATGGAAGAATTCCAGAACATGTTTATACCGGTTTGGCATAAAAATAAACCTAAAAAGGTGACTCAACCGTGGATAACGAGGGAAATTAGGGACAGCATAAAATCAAAAAAAAGGGCATATCAACTGGCAAAAAAAAGCACCAGACCGGAAGATTGGGGGCAGTACAGGATACAGCAGAAGAGGACAAAGGGATTAATCAGGAAGGGGAAAATAGAATACGAAAGTAAACTTGCAGCAAAAATAAAGACAGACTGCAAAAGCTTTTATCGGTATATCAGGAGGAAAAGACTGGTAAAATCCCAAGTCGGTCCCCTGCAGTCCGATTCGGGAGAATATATAATGGAGAATAAGGAAATGGCAGACCAATTAAACTCATACTTTGGTTCTGTATTCACAAAGGAGGACACAAATAACCTCCCAGGAATATCGGCAAACATAGGGACTAATGAGAGGGAGGAGCTGACAGAAATTAGTATCTCTAGGGATATGGTGTTGGGTAAGTTGAGGGGACTGAAGGCCGACAAATCCCCGGGGCCTGATAAACTACATCCTAGGGTACTTAAGGAGGTGGCCCTGGAGATAGCAGATGCTCTAAGGATCATCTTCCGGAACTCCATTGACTCGGGAACAGTACCCGTGGATTGGAGGGTAGCTAATGTTACCCCAATATTTAAAAAGGGGGGTAGAGAGAAAGCAGGGAATTATAGACCAGTAAGCCTTACATCGGTTGTGGGCAAAATGCTAGAGTCCATTATTAAGGATAAAATAGCGGAGCACTTGACAAATGGGGAAAGGATCGGACAGAGTCAACATGGATTTACAAAGGGTAAATCGTGTTTGACTAATCTGCTGGAATTTTTTGAGGAAGTAACTGGTAAAATAGATGGGGGAGAGCCAGTGGATGTGGTGTACCTTGACTTCCAGAAAGCCTTCGATAAGGTTCCACACAAAAGATTGTCATGCAAAATTAAGGCTCATGGGATTGGGGGCAAAGTATTAACGTGGATAGAGAACTGGCTGGCGGATAGAAAACAGAGAGTTGGAATAAACGGCTCGTTTTCAGAGTGGCAGGCAGTGACCAGCGGGGTGCCGCAAGGATCTGTCCTGGGACCCCAGCTGTTCACAATATATATAAATGATCTGGATCAGGGAATTGGATGCAATATTTCCAAATTCGCTGACGACACTAAACTAGGAGGAGGGGTGGGCTCTGATGATGATGTCAGGAGGCTACAGTGCGATTTGGACAGGTTGGGGGAATGGGCGGATACGTGGCAGATGCACTATAATGTGGATAAATGCGAGGTTATCCACTTTGGGGGTAAAAACAGGAGGGTAGATTATTATCTAAATGGCAATAGATTGGGAGATGGGGAAGTGCAGAGGGACCTGGGTGTTCTTGTGCACCAGTCACTGAAGGAGAGCATGCAGGTGCAACAGGCGATTAAGAAGGCAAATGGTATGTTGGCCTTCATATCAAGGGGGTTCGAGTATAGGAATAGGGATACCTTACTACAGCTGTACAAGGTGCTGGTGAGACCGCATCTGGAGTATTGTGTACAGTTTTGGTCGCCCCATCTGCGGAAGGATGTTCTTGCCATGGAAAGAGTGCAACGGCGATTCACCAGGCTGATACCTGGAATGGCGGGAATGACCTACGAAGAGAAATTAAATAGTTTGGGCTTGTACTCACTGGAGTTTAGAAGATTGAGAGGGGATCTCATCGAAACATATAAAATTATGGCAGGCCTGGACAGGCTGAATTCAGAGAGAATGTTTCCAATGGCCAGGGAGCACAGAACCAGGGGCCACAGTCTAAAAATAGCGGGCAAATCATTTAAAACAGAGATGAGGAAGAATTTCTTCACTCAAAGAGTGGTGAGCCTGTGGAATTCCCTGCCACAGAGGGCTGTGAAGGCTAATTCAATAAATATTTTCAAGAGAGAATTGGATATATTTCTGAAGGCTAAGGGGATTAAGGGTTACGGAGAAAAGGCGGGGACGGGGTACTGAACTGGTAAGATCAGCTATGATCTCAGACGAGGATCAGCCATGATCTCATTGAATGGCGGAGCAGGCTCGAAGGGCCGAATGGCCTACTCCTGTTCCTATCTCTATGTTACTATGTTACACTGTCCCATGAAACACTCCCAGGGCAGGTACAGCACGGGTTAGATACAGAGTAAAGCTCCCTCTACACTGTCCCATCAAACACTCCCAGGACAGGTACAGCACGGGTTAGTTACAGAGTAAAGCTCCCACTGTCCCATGAAACACTCCCAGCGCAGGTACAGCACGGGTTAGATACAGAGTAAAGCTCCCTCTACACTGTCCCATCAAACACTCCCAGGACAGGTACAGCACGGGTTAGTTACAGAGTAAAGCTCCCTCTACACTGTCCCATCAAACACTCCCAGGGCAGGTACAGCACAGGTTAGATACAGAGTAAAGCTCCCTCTACACTGTCCCATCAAACACTCCCAGGGCAGGTACAGCACCGGTTAGATACAGAGTAAAGCTCCCTCTACACTGTCCCATCAAACACTCCCAGGGCAGGTACAGCACGGGGTTAGATACAGAGTAAAGCTCCCTCTGCACTGTCCCATCAAACACCCCCAGGGCAGCTACAGCACGGGTTAGATACAGAGTAAAGCTCCCACTGTCCCATGAAACACTCCCAGGGCAGGTACAGCACGGGTTAGATACAGAGTAAAGCTCCCTCTGCACTGTCCCATCAAACACTCCCAGTGCAGGTACAGCACGGGTTAGTTACAGAGTAAAGCTCCCACTGTCCCATGAAACACTCCCAGCGCAGGTACACTGCGCTGTTGAGATATACAACATGGAACGGGGCAGCACCTGATCCACCATCATTCTTGGCCGTGAAGCAGGGCTAAGTCCAGCTAATTAAAGGGGCATTCGCAGTAATTCAACAGTGAGGAGACAAAGAAATTTGGCAAAGAGTAACAAATTGACTCCTGGAGCCCATCTCTCGTCTGAATGATGTCTTGTTAAACTCAGACAGTGCTGAGCTCAAAGCATGGATGACACTGTTAACACAGGGTTAGTAATGTGTGTGTGTGTTTGGAGGGAAATTAAGCCATAATCACGCTTGCTTTATGTTGCATGGCTGGGTCTCGTCAGTTTAATGGCGCGACGGAGATAAAGTCTCTTTCGATGAGTCTGCAGGCTAGGGAGGGTGAAACCCCTTGAAAAGAGGGAGCCATCATTCCCGCTGTGAGCATGTCCATGGTCATGAAGGAATAGCGATCACTCAGGAAAGGTAAAGAGAAAAAGAAAATAATCTTTACTGTCCGCTTTCTGTGGGAACCTCATTAACCCATTCCAACCCTGCAAGGCTACGGACCAAGAGCTGGAAAGTGGGATTAGGCTGGACAGCTCTTTGTCGGAGGGCATGGACACGATGGGCCGAATGGCCTCTTTTTGTGATGTAAATTTCCATGATTCTATCAGCATCAATCGAACCCCACAATGCCCGAGCCTCCACAGCCCTCCCTCAAGTTCGCCTTGCCCCGCCCCCCAGCCTTTAACTTGCCTAATGCAATCAGCGAGCTGCTTCATGTGCACAAGAAACTTGCTGTGGAATGGTAATGAGGCCCAATCTCCACCACCTGCCTCCTGCACGAGAGAAGTGGTCATGGCCACTGTCTACATTCGCACATATAGAATGGTCAAGGTAGTCGAAGGCTGGTGTCTGTGAGAATATACACAGGTGTCAGTCGTGGCTCAGTGGGCAGCACCCTCGCCTCTGAGTCAGAAGGTCGTGGGTTCAAGTCCCATTCCATGAGACTTGAGCACAAAACTCCAGGCTGACATTACCAGTGCAGTACTGAGGGAGCGCTGCACTGGCGGAGAGGAAGTACTGGGGGAGTGCTGCACTGTCGGAGGGGCAGTACAGAGGTAGCACCGCACTGTCAGAGGGGCAGTACTGAGGGAGCGCTGCACCGGCGGAGGGGCAGTACTGGGGGAGCGCTGCACTGTCAGAGGGGCAGTACTGAAGGAGCGCTGCACTGTCAGAGGGGCAGTACTGAAGGAGCGCCGCACTGTCAGAGGGGCAGTACTGAGGGAGCGCTGCACTGTCAGAGGGGCAGTACTGAGGGAGCGCTGCACTGTCGGAGGGGCAGTACTGAGGGAGAGCTGCACTGTCAGAGGGGCAGTACTGAAGGAGCGCTGCACTGTCAGAGGGGCAGTACTGAAGGAGCGCTGCACTGTCAGAGGGGCAGTACTGAGGGAGTGCTGCACTGTCAGAGGGGCAGTACTGAAGGAGCGCTGCACTGTCAGAGGGGCAGTACTGAGGGAGCACTGCACTGTCGGAGGGGCAGTACTGAGGTAGCACTGCACTGTCAGAGGGGCAGTACTGAGGGAGCGCTGCACCGGCAGAGGGGCAGTACTGAGGGAGTGCTGCACTGTCGGAGGGGCAGTACTGAAGGAGCGCCGCACTGTCGGAGGGGCAGTACTGAAGGAGCGCCGCACTGTCGGAGGGGCAGTACTGAGGGAGTGCTGCATTGTCGGAGGGGCAGTACTGAGGGAGCGCCGCACTGTCAGAGGGGCAGTACTGAGGGAGCGCTGCACTGTCGGAGGGGCAGTACTGAAGGAGCGCCGCACTGTCGGAGGGGCAGTACTGAGGGAGTGCTGCATTGTCGGAGGGGCAGTAGTGAGGGAGCGCTGCACTGTTGGAGGGGCAGTACTGAGGGAGCGCCGCACTGTCAGAGGGGCAGTACAGAGGGAGCGCAGCACTGTTGGAGGGGCAGTACTGAGGGAGCGCCGCACTGTCCGAGGGGCAGCACTGAGGGAGCGCAGCACTGTCGGTGGGGCAGTACTGAGGGTGCGTCGCATTGTCGGAGGGGCAGTACTGAGGGCGCGCCGCAATGTTGGAGGGGCAGTACTGAGGGCGCATCGCACTGTCGGAGGGGCAGTACTGAGGGAGCGCCGCACTGAGGGAGGCTGCACTGTCAGAGGGGCCGTACTGAGGGAGCGCCGCCCTGTCCGAGGGGCAGCACTGAGGGAGCGCCGCACTGTCTGAGGGGCAGCACTGAGGGAGGCTGCACTGTCAGAGGGGCCGTACTGAGGGAGCGCCGCACTGTCCGAGGGGCAGCACTGAGGGAGGCTGCACTGTCAGAGGGGCCGTACTGAGGGAGCGCTGCACTGTCCGAGGGGCAGCACTGAGGGAGCGCCGCACTGTCGGAGAGGCAGTACTGAGGGAGCGCAGCACTGTCGGTGGGGCAGTACTGAGGGAGCGCAGCACTGTCGGTGGGGCAGTACTGAGGGAGCGCCGCACTGTCCGAGGGGCAGCACTGAGGGAGCGCCGCATTGTCGGAGGGGCAGTACTGAGGGCGCGCCGCAATGTTGGAGGGGCAGTACTGAGGGCGCATCGCACTGTCGGAGGGGCAGCACTGAGGGAGCGCCGCACTGTCGGAGAGGCAGTACTGAGAGCGCCGCACTGAGGGAGGCTGCACTGTCAGAGGGGCCGTACTGAGGGAGCGCCGCACTGTCCGAGGGGCAGCACTGAGGGAGCGCTGCACTGTCCGAGGGGCAGTACTGAGGGAGCGCCGCACTGTCGGAGGGGCAGCACTGAGGGAGCGCCGCACTGTCGGAGGGACCGTACTGAGGGAGCGCTGCACTGTCCGAGGGGCAGCACTGAGGGAGCGCCGCACTGTCCGAGGGGCAGCACTGAGGGAGGGCGGTGCCGTCTTTTAGATAAGACGTTAAACCGAGGCCCCATCTGCACGCTCAAGTGGACGTAAAAATCCACTATTTCAAAGAAGAGCAGGGGAGTTCTCCCCGGCATTCGGGGCCCATATTTATCCCTCAATCTACATCACTAAAACAGATTATCTGGTCATGTGTCTCATTCCTGTTCGTGGGAGCTTGCTGTGCACAAATTGGCCGCTGCCTTTGCCACATTACAACAGTGACTACAAAAGTATTTAATTGGCAGTAAAACGTTGTGGGGCGTCCTGAGGCTGCAATAAGGGGAATTCTTCCTTTTCTTTTCCCTTTTGCCTCAGAAAGATTGGGAGTCGGAGTGGAGGGTGAAATAAATCCTGTCAGAGGATCTATAATCCAAGATTTCTTGGCCAGCCCGGTTGCAATGAGCCAAATTTGCAGACGGTGCAAAGATAGGTGGGAAAGCAAGTTGTGAGGAAGACATCTGCAAAGGGATATAGAGAGGTTAAGTGAGTGGGCAAAAATTTGGCAGATGGAGTATAATGTGGGAAAATGTGAGGTTATCCACTTTGGCAGGAAGAATAGAAAAGAAAAATATTATTTAAATGGAGAGAGAGTACAGAATGCTGCGGTACAGAGGGATCTGGGAGTCCTTGTACATGAAACACAAAAAGTTAGCATGTAGGTACAGCAAGTAATTAGGAAGGCAAATGGAATATTGGCCTTTATTGCAAAGGGAATGGAGTATAAAAGTAGGGAAGTCCTGCTACAACTGTACAGGGCGTTGGTGAGACCGCACCTGGAGTACTGCGTACAGTTTTGGTCTCCTTATTTAAGGAGGGATATACTTACATTGGAGGCAGTTCAGAGAAGGTTCACGAGGTTAATTCCTGGGATGAAGGGGTTGTCTTATGAAGAAAGGTTGAGCAGGTTGGGCCTATACTCATTGGAGTTTAGAAGAATGAGAGGGGATCTTATTGAAGCATATAAGATTCTGAGGGGGATTGACAGGGTAGATGCAGAGAGGATGTTTCCCCTCGTGGGGGAATCTAGAACGAGGGGGCATAGTTTCAGAATAAGGGGTCGCCCATTTAAGACGGAGATGAGGAGGAATTTCTTCTCTCAGAGGGTCGTGAATCTTGGGAATTCTCTTCCCCAGAGAGCTGTGGAGGCGGAGTCAGTGAATATATTCAAGGCGGAGATTGACAGATTTTTGAGCTACAGGGTTATGGGGAGCGGGCAGGAAAGTGGAGTTGAGACCAAGAGCAGATCTCATGATCTCATTAAATGACGGAGAAGACTCGAGGGGCCAAATGGCCTGCTCCTGCTCCTATATCTTATGTACGAGGTTGGGGGAATTTGAATTGTAAGCAAAGAGGCTGCAGATTCCTTCCATGCTCTCATCCATCTTGACTTTGGACAGAGGCCCCAGGGAAGGAGGGGTGGAAATAAGTTGATTCAGCTCTTTGTGATTTATTTGTTTAATCTGTCCTTTCAAGCGAGAGTGCGGGACAGAAAGCAATGCCTCCGTGCCTCTCGTGGCTCGGGATGTGCCTCATTAAGGTGAGTGATGAGAAGGCTGGCAAGTTTGGAAGAAAGATGTGAATGGGGAACCAAAAGACCAGACATCAAACATCTGCAGAGCGGCGAGGCTTCGGATCAACTGAAGGTTTTATTAAATATTATGGCATTGACTCCTGTTACCGTTCTACAATTCTCCACCTCCTGCAATACTTGCCGTCAAGAAAGGGGCTTACGTTAGACAATTCTGACAGGAAAAGGGCTGATCAATGGGAGCATCAAACTCCCTGTTAGAAGAACAAAGTGTTCACGGCGCATTCGGGGCAGGCAGCTAGCTTTTCTCCTCCTTCAATATCTCCCTCTCCTCTGCTGAAGGCTCGACAAGTACCAGTCACCCCTGACAGCCTCTTGCCCAAAGTGTTTATCCTGAACTCGCCCCCATGTCCAAGCAGTCATTCCCGCCCCTTGATCGCAATCCCTCGACAACAACAACAACGTGCATTTATATAGCACCTTGAACGCATTTCACAGCAGCGTAATCAGACACAATTTGACACCGAGCCACATAAGGAGATGTTAGGACAGGCGACCAAAAGCACGGTCAAAGGAGGTCGGTTTTAAAGAGCGACTTAAAGGAGGAGAGAGAGGTAGAGAGGCGGGGAGGTTTAGGGAGGGAATTCCAGAGCTCAGGGCCCAGGCAGCTGAAGGCACGGCCACCAATGATGGGGAACCTTCTGGAAAAGGCAATGGACGGAGAAGAAATGGAGGCAGAATCGGGCTACAGTTATACATTGCCAATGGTTGACTTGAGACTAAGATTGAGAAATCATGAAGAGAGTCACTTATATTGCTTCCATTTTGTATTAGTTCTATCATTAAATCATAGAACTATAGGACTGGAAAAGCAACTGACAGTATATGCCCGTACAACGGTTAACTACAGCCTCAAGCGAGGCCCGCTTGCACATGCGATGTGCCTTCAATAACCACAAAACTAGAAGTTATTAACTTAAACAAGTTGGCTTTTAATCACTAAGATCAGAGCTAACATCTCAACACACCGACTGGCTCACAGGAATGAGTCATACAGATCCTGGGATCTTTATGTAAGAGAAGTCAGGAGCGGAGCCAAGAGCCAAGACCTGGAACCTTCCAGGTTAGTCAGGAAAGAGGAAGTGAAACTATACACCGTGTGGGGGAGGGTAATATACATGAGTGCACAACAAATACAGGCACGACAAACAGATTTCATTACAACATGCTAACATTTAGATTCACTTTATCACTACAAGCTAGAGACTCAGCTCACCATGTTACGGTAATATTACATTCTCTGCCTCGCTAACACTAGCCACCAATGCTTCCTGTACAACTTCCAGAACGAAAGACGGCAGGAAGAAAGGCTGGAGGGACAGATGTTTAGGGAACCAGGAACTTCTTCATTAAAGACCGATGAGATTGGGTGTAGAGTGCGGCATCCGACATCATGTGAAATTATTTAGCCGGAAGATAAACAAGAAGGAAGAGATGTGGAAAGTTGAGCTCAAGCTGATTGTAAGGTGCTGTCCTTCTGTGGCCACACTTTATGTAATCTCGGTGTTGGCCGTGAGTGCGTAACATTTCACTTTTAATACATTGCAAGTGTTTGGCTCCGTGTCCAGGAACCTATTCTTGGCACGTGGATGTAGGACTGCAGCCTTGGTCTATCATATTACTAAATTCACATAACATGAGTAATAGGAGCAGGAGTCGGCCATTCGGCCCCTCGAGCCTGCTCCACCATTCAATAAGATCATGGCTGATCTTCTTCATCGACTCCACTTTTCCACCCGATCCCCATATCCCTTGATTCCCCTAGAGTCCAAAAATCTGTCGATCTCAGCCTTGAATATACTCAACGACTGAGCCTCCACTGCCCTCTGGGGCAGAGAATTCCAAAGATTCACCACCCTCTGAGTGAAGAAATTCCTCCTCATCTCAGTCCTAAATGGCCGACCCCTTATCCTGAGACTGTGACCCCTGGTTCGAGACTCTCCAGCCAGGGGGAAACAGCCTCTCAGCATCTACCCTGTCAATCCCCCTCAGAATCTTATACGTTTCAATGAGATCACCTCTCAATCTTCTAAACTTCAAAGAGTATAGGCCCAATCTACACAATCTCTCCTCACAGGAAACAATCTAGTGAACCTTCGTTGCACCGACTCCAAGGCAAGTATATCCTTCCTTAGGTACACTCCTGACACTGGCTCCTCTTGGGAGAGTTACCTGAGGACAACATTTGGAACCAAAGACCAAGAGCCAGCAGCTGCAGGAGAGCAGAGCCGGCAAGGAAGAGTATCCATTATTCAAAGCTCCAACTTTGTGTGTACTCAGGCACAGGAGGAGGCCATTCAGCCCCGCGAGCCTGGTCCACCATTCAATAAGATCCTGGCTGATCTGTATCTTAACTCCATCTACCCGCCTTTACTCCATATCCCTCGATACACTTAATCAACAAAAATCCATTGATCTCTGTCTTGAAAAATTCCAATTGACCCCCCAGCATCCACAGCTTTTTGGGGGAGAGAGTTCCAGGTTTTCACTGCACTTTGTGTGAAGAAGTGCTTCCTGACATCACCCCCAAACGGCCTTGACGTAAGAAAACTACGAGGCACTTGGTCTAAGCGTTAAACAAAGCTTTAATCAACTGTTTTACAACATGGAGGTCTAGTTGTGTCCTTTACTAGTTCCTGTTAAGAATGTCCTGAGCAAGCTGGGCCCGTGCCCGAGTATTTATACTCTCCCTGGACAGCGCCACTCGCAGGCCGCTCAGTATCATTTCATAAGCCTTTCTTTCATGAATGACCGATTCATGTCAGGCCTGGCTCTAATTTTAACGTTATGGCCCCTTGTCCTGGACTCCCCGCCCACCTTCCGCCCCCCCACCAGAGGAAATAGTTTCTCCGTATCTACCCTCTCAAATCTTTTAATCATTTTAAACACGTTGAGGGAAAAATTCAGTTGCTTGGCGCCTCCCGTTAGCACCCCGAGGGGAATGCTAACGGGAGGCGCAATGCCACTCGCAGCCGGGCGCGGTGCCACTAGCGCCTCCCGTGAAATTCAGCGGGAGGTTAGCGGGGGCGGTGGCCGGTAGCGCCCCACGGCGCTGCGCCTCCAGCGATGACGTCATCGCCGTGCGCAAGATCCCGTTCGCGCCCCGGCCGCAAACTCGGCTCGCGCCCCCTGACCTACCGCCGGACGCTATGTCCGACAGGGTCAGGGTCAGAGCGGCGCAAATTAAAGGGCAGGTGCTGGGCGGAAGCCATTTTTTTTTGGGCCACCTGGCGCCTCCTCCTGCGGGCTGCCCGCCGCGGTCGGTCAGCCCGCTGCTCCTCTTGAGTGCTGGCTCCTTTGCCAGCACCCCGTTGAATGTATCTGAGTGACAAGACATTAAAAATCTCTTTTGGAAGCGTCGAGCAGCGCCTCCGATACTTCCAGTTCCTGGGGTTCTGCTCGTGCAGTGGAATAGCTCGGCTGGTCAGCTCCGTTCTCAAGCACAAGTCCAAGTGGGGAAGGGGAAAAAAAGGCATCAAACTGTCCTTCATCCCCTCCTCCTAGACTCAGCCATGATTTGCCTCTGAGTCAGAAGAATCGTGGGTTCGAGTCCCACTCCAGAGACTTGAATGCAAAACCCAGGTTGACACTCCCAGTGCAGTGCTGAGGGAGTGCTGCACTGTCGGAGGTGCCGTCGTTCGGATGAGACGTTAAACCGAGGCCCTGTCTGCTCTCTCAGGTGGATGTAAAAGATCCCACGGCCACTATTTTTGAAGAAGAGCTGGAGACTGTTCCCCGGTGTCCTGGGGTCAATATTTATCCCTCAACCAACATCACTAAAACAGGTGATCTGGTCATTATCACATTGCTGTTTGTGGGATCTTGCTGTGCACAAATTGGCTGCCGCGTTTCCTACTTTACAACAGTGACCACACATCAAAAGTACTTCATTGGCTGAAAAGCGCTTTGAGACGTCCTGAGGTCATGAAAGACATATAAATGCAAGTTTTTTATTTTCATCACCTGAGTCAGTTTGCCGTCATCCGCTCCCCTTCTACTGAATCCATCACCCCTCCCCTTCTACTGAATCCATCACCCCTCCCCTTCTACTGAATCCATCACCCCTCCCCTTCTACTGAATCCATCACCTTTCCCCTTCTACTGAGTCCATCACCCCTCCCCTTCTACTGAATCCATCACCTTTCCCCTTCTACTGAGTCCATCACCCCTCCCCTTCTACTGAATCCATCACCTCTCCCCTTCTACTGAATCCATCACCTTTCCCCTTCTACTGAGTCCATCACCCCTCCCCTTCTACTGAATCCATCACCCCTCCCCTTCGACTGAATCCATCACCCCTCCCCTTCTACTGAGTCCATCACCCCTCCCCTTCTACTGAATCCATCACCCCTCCCCTTCTACTGAATCCATCACCCCTCCCCTTCTACTGAATCCATCACCCCTCCCCTTCTACTGAATCCATCACCTCTCCCCTTCTACTGAATCCATCACCCCTCCCCTTCTACTGAGTCCATCACCCCTCCCCTTCTACTGAATCCATCACCCCTCCCCTTCTACTGAATCCATCACCCCTCCCCTTCTACTGAATCCATCACCCCTCCCCTTCTACTGAATCCATCACCCCTCCCCTTCTACTGAATCCATCACCTTTCCCCTTCTACTGAGTCCATCACCCCTCCCCTTCTACTGAATCCATCACCTCTCCCCTTCTACTGAATCCATCACCTTTCCCCTTCTACTGAATCCATCACCTTTCCCCTTCTACTGAATCCATCACCCCTCCCCTTCTACTGAATCCATCACCTCTCCCCTTCTACTGAATCCATCACCCCTCCCCTTCTACTGAATCCATCACCCCTCCCCTTCTACTGAATCCATCACCCCTCCCCTTCTACTGAATCCATCACCCCTCCCCTTCTACTGAATCCATCACCCCTCCCCTTCTACTGAATCCATCACCCCTCCCCTTCTACCTGCTCAGGCTGGAACAGACTTGACTTGGTTGTCAAGAGCTGAGCTATAATCCGCACATCTTCTCCATCACTGAGACCGATTGTTTCCACCTGCACAATCATAGAATCCTACAGCACAGGAGGAGGCCATTCGGCCCATCGTGCCTGTGCTGGCTCTTTGAAAGAGCTCTCCAATTAGTCCCACTCCCTGCACTTTCCACACAGCCCTGCAAATTCTTCCCCTTCTAGTATTTATCCAATTCCCTTTTGAAAGTTATAAGAACATAAGAACATAACATAAGAAGATAAGAAGATAAGAACATAAGAAATAGGAGCAGGAGTAGGCCAATCGGCCCCTCGAGCCTGCTCCGCCATTCAATAAGATCATGGCTGATCTGATCCTAACCGCCAATCTACTATCACAGAAACATCTCCTGAATCTAACAGAATTAGACACACGAAATAGGAGCAGGATCAGGCTACACGACCCCTGGGCCCGCTCCGCTACCCATAGGGCCATGTCCGATCCGAACCTAGACTCATGTCCAAATTCCTGCCCGCTCCCCGTAACCCTTAATTCCCTTTACTTCTAGGAAATTGTCTATTTCTGTTTTAAATTTATGTAATGATGTAGCTTCTACAGCTTTTTGGGGCAGCATATTCCATGGACCTACCACCCTCTGAGTGAAGTAGTTCCTCCTCATCTCAGTTTTGAAAGAGCAGCCCCTTATTCTAAGACTATGCCCCCTAGTTCTAGTTTCACCCATCATTGGGAACATCCTCACCGCATCCACCCGATCCAACCCCTTCACAATCTTATATGTTTCAATAAGATCGCCTCTCATTCTTCTGAACTCCAATGAGTAGAGTCCCAATCTACTCAACCTCTCCTCATATGTCCATCCCCTCATTCCCGGGATTAACCGAGTGAACCTTCTTTGTACTGACTCGAGAGCAAGTATGTCCTTTCTTAAGTATGGACACCAAAACTGTATGCGGTATTCCAGGTGCGGTCTCACCAATACCTTGTACAACTGAAGCAATACCTCCCTATTTTTATATTCTATCCCCCTAGCAATGAAAGCCAACATTCCATTGGCCTTCTTAATCACTTGCTGCACCTGCATACTAACCTTTTGAGTTTCGTGCACCAGGACCCCCAGATCCCTTTGTACTTCAGTACTTTCCAGTTTCTTGCCATTAAGATAATAACTTGCTCTACGATTTTTCCTGCCAAAGTGCATAACCTCACACTTTCCAGTATTGTATTCCATCTGCCAAATCTCTGCCCACTTACTTAGCCTGTCTATGTCCCCTTGCAGGTTTTTTATGTCCTCCTCACTCACTACTTTCCCTCCCATCTTAGTATCATCTGCAAACTTTGATATGTTACACTCGGTCCCCTCCTCCAAATCGTTAATATAGATTGTAAAGAGTTGGGGACCCAGCACTGACCCCTGCGGAACACCACTAGTTACTGATTGCCAGTCTGAGAATGAACCATTTATCCCAACTCTCTGCCTTCTGTTAAATAGCCAATCCTCTATCCATGCCAGAATATTACCCCCATTCCCGTGATTTTTCATCTTAAGCAATAATCTTTTGTGTGGCACCTTGTCAAATGCCTTTTGGAAGTCTAAATACACTACGTCCACTGATTCACCTTTATCCACCCTATATGTTACTTCCTCAAAGAACTCCAGCAAATTTGTCAAACATGACTTCCCCTTCATAAAACCATGCTGACTTTGTCCTATTAAATTATGATTATCCAAATGTCCTGTTACTGTCTCCTTAATAATGGACTCCAAAATTTACCTACCACAGATGTTAGGCTAACCGGTCTATAGTTTCCAGCCTTCTGTCTACTGCCCTTTTTAAATAAGGGTGTTACATTAGCAGTTTTCCAGTCTGCTAGGACCTTTGCTGAGTCCAGGGAGTTTTGGAAAATTATTACCAATGCATCCACAATCCCTACCGCCACTTCCCTCAAGACCCTAGGATGTAAGCCATCAGGTCCAGGTGATTTATCCGCCTTGAGTCCCATTATTTTACCGAGTACCACTTCCTTAGTGATTTTGATCGTGTTTAGCTCCTCCCCACCTATAGCCCCCTGTTTGTCCAGTGTTAGGATATTCTTAGTGTCCTCTACTGTAAAGACTGATACAAAATATTCATTCAGTGTTTTTCCCATCTCCATATTTCCCACCATTAATTTCCCGGTCTCATCCGCTAAAGGACCAACATTTACTTTAGCCACCCTTTTCCTTTTTATATAACTATAAAAACTCTTACTATCTGTTTTTATATTTTTTGTTAATTTACTTTCATAATCTACCTTCCCTTTCTTAATCAATCTTTTTGTTATTTTTTGCTGTCTTTTAAAGTTTTCCCCATCCTTTATCCTCCCACTAGATTTGGCTACCTTATATGCCCTTGTTTTTAGTCGAACACTATCCTTAATTTCTTTATTAGCCACGGATGGCTGTCTTTTCTTTTACACCCTTTTCTTCTCAGTGGAATATATATTTTTTGGAAGTTGTAAAATAACTCCTTAAATGTACACCACTGATCATGTATCGTCTTACCCTTTAATCTATTTTCCCAATCCACTCTACTCAATTCTGCTCTCATACCTTCATAAGTCTCCTTTATTCAAGCTTAGCATGCTTGTTTGCGATCCAACCTTCTCACCCTCTAATTGAATATGGAATTCAACCATGTTATGGTCACTCATTCCAAGGGGATCCTTTACTAGGACATTTTTAATTAATCCTGTCTCGTTACACAGGACCAGATATAAGGTTGCTTGCCCCCTGGTCGGTTCAGTTATATACTGCTCAAGAAACCCATCCCTAATACACTCAATGAACTCATCCTCAAGGCAGCCCTGCCCCATTTGATTTGTCCAATTAATATGATAGTTAAAATCCCCCATAATTAGAGATGTTCCCTTATTACAAGCCTCAACTATTTCCTGATTGATACTCCGTCCAACAGAGTTGCAACTGTTCAGAGGCCTATAGACTATGCCCACTAGTGTTTTTTTCCCTTATTATTCCTTACCTCCACCCAAACTGTTTCATTATCCTGATCTTTTGACCCAATATCATTTCTCTGTATTACAGTGATTCCTTCCTTTATTAACATAGCCACCCCACCTCCCCTTCCTTCCTGCCTGTCCTTCCTGATCGTTAAATAACCTGGTATGTTTAATTCCCAGGCATTGTCACCCTGCAGCCATGTTTCTGTAATGGCCACAAGATCATACCCATATGTAGTTATTTGTGCCATTAACGCGTCTATTTTGTTACGAATGCTACGTGCATTCAGATAGAGAACTTTCAAATATGTTTTGTGACACTTAGTTCCTGCTTTTGCCCTTTTTATTACTTTACCTTTTACTCCATACCTTCTGCCCCTTCCTGTCACGCTCTGGTTTTTAATTTCCCCACTGCTACCTAAGTCTATGACCTTCTCGGTTGTCATTTTTATTATTTGCTCTCTATGAACCTCGCCCCCCACTAGTTAGTTTAAAGCCCTCTCTACAGCCCTAGTTATATGATCCGCCAGGACTCTAGTCCCAGCACTGGCCAAGTGAAGCCCGTCCCAATGGAACAGCTCCCTCCTGCCCCAGTACTGGTGCCAGTGTCCCAGGAAGCAAAACCCATTTCTCCCACACCAGTCTTTGAGCCACGCATTTAACTCTCTTATTTTATTTGTCCTAGCCAAATTCGCTCGTGGCTCAGGTAATAATCCAGTTACTATTGAATCTGCTTCCACCGTCCTTTCAGGCAGCGCGTTCCAGATCACAACAACTCGCTGCGTAAAAAATGTTTCCTCATCTCACCTCTGGTTCTTCTGCCAATCACCTTCAATCTGTGTCCTCTGGTCACCGACCCTCCTGCCACTGGAAACAGTTTCTCCTTATTATCGCCTGCCTCCACCCTTACCTCAGCTCCACTCTCACTGAAACCCATATCCACGCATTTGTCACCTCTGGACCTGAATTCTCCTCCCATTGGCAGGCTTGTCGTGCGCAGTCCTAACATTCGCCAATGCAAAATCGCCGCTAATCCGTCGCAATTTTCGTCCCGAACCCTCATTAGACACACCAACCGCCACTGGGAGGGAGCGAGATACAGTTCCAGTGCAGCCCTTAAAAGGCTGCAGCCAGTTAAAGGACATCACTTCTCCGCAAGATGGCAGAAAGAGCATCAAAACCCTGGGGGTTATCAGCAACTAGAAGGGCCTTTCAGATTTCTGCTGCCTCAGTGGAGGTGCTGTTGGCACAACTGTGGGCCAGGGACCGTCTGGTGGGCAGTGAGGACAGGAGGCCCCGCAGGAGAGAAGCACGGACTGTCTGGAGGGAGGTGGCCAGCGGCAGCCTCCACCACCCCAAGAACCGTCACACAGTGCAGTAAGAAGTTCAATGACCTCAGAGTGGCAGCTAAGGTAAGTCAAGGTTTTGGTGCCAATACACATCCTCTGCCACTCACCTCTTGACCTCTCATACTCTCTCAGCACCTGGGTGTCACGGATACGCAATCTCTGGTAAGGCCAGCGACCTCTTCAAACACTCAAGCGCCATAACAACAGAAAATGCTGGGAAAACTCAGCAGGCCAGGCAGCATCCGTGGAGAGAGAAACAGAGTCAATGTTTCAGGTCGAAGACCTTTCGTCAGAACTGGACAAAAAGCAGGAAGAGGGATAGGTTTTAAAGCAAGTGGAGGCTGGGAAAAGGGGGAGGGGATGAAAGAACAAAAGGGAAGGTCAGTGGTAGGATAGAAAGCAGGAGAGATTAAAAGACATTGAGAGACATTAAGAGATATTCAAGGAATAAAGGATGGCTCTGGATGAAGTGTGAATGGCCCGGGCAGAATGAAGGACAGCTGCCGTGTGGGAGGAAAGAAAAAAGCCCAGTCTCCTGCTTGGTGGGCGTGTGTGCTGTGAGGAGGATGCCAAGAAACTCCAGTATGATTTGGACAGGTTGGGTGATTGGGCAGGTGCAGTATAATGTGGATAAATGCGAGGTTATCCACTTTGGTGGCAAAAACAGGAAGGCAGATTATTATCTGAATGGCAATCGATTGGGAGGAGGGGAAGTGCAACGAGACCTGGGTGTCCTTGTGCACCAGTTGCTGAAGGTAAGCATGCAGGTGCAGCAGGCGGTTAAGAAGGCAAATGGTATGTTGGCCTTTGTAGCGAGAGGGTTTGAGTACAGGAGCAAGGATGTCTTGCTGCAGTTGTACAGGGCCTTGGTGAGACCACATCTTGAGTATTGTGTGCAGTTTTGGTCGCCTTACCTGAGGAAGGATGTTCTTGCCATGGAAGGAGTTCAGCTAAGATTCACCAGACTGATACCTGGGATGGCAGGAATGACGTATGAGGAGAGATTGGGTCGATTGGGCTTATACTCGCTGGACTTTAGAAGAATGAGAGGGGATCTCATTGAAACTTATAAAATTCTAACAGGACTGGACAGACTAGATGCAGGAAGGATGTTCCCGATGGTCGGGGAATCCAGAACCAGGGGTCACAGTCTAAGGATAAGGGGTAAGCCATTTAGGACAGAGATGAGGAGGAATTTCTTCATCCAGAGAGTGGTGAACCTGTGGAATTCTCTACCACAGAAGGCAGTGGAGGCCAATTCATTAAATATATTCAAGAAGGAGTTGGATATATTTCTTAAGGCTAAAGGGATTAAGGGATATGGGGAGAAAGCAGGGACAGGGTACTGAATTTGGATGATCAGCCATGATCTCATTGAATGGCGGAGCAGGCTCGAGGGGCCGAATGGCCTACTCCTGCTCCTATCTTCTATGTTTCTATGTTTCTTTCATCCCCTCCCTCTTTTCCCAGCCCCAACTTGCTTTAAAACCTATCCTTTTCCTGCTTTTTTTCTCAGTTCTGACGAAGGGTCTTCGACCTGAAACGTTGACTCTGTTTCTCTCTCCACGGATGTGGCCTGGCCTGCTGAGTTTTTCCAGCGTTTTCTGTTGTTATTTCGGAAATTGCAGCATCCGCAGTGTTTTGCTATCAAGCGCCATTGTTGCTCAAAAGCACTCTCTCAACTGTCTCTCTGAAGAGTGACAATGAGCCCACTTCTTCAGGGCCATCTGCAATGCCTTCACATGAGGGAGCCTTGACGTGGGCTTTCCCGCGCCCCCCTCCCACCCCTCTCTGGAACTCCCCAACGTCACTCAGTCGGTTTCTTCCTCCACCATTAGAAAACCTGCTCAAAACCCATCTGTTCCAACCAAGCTGCTGGTCACCTCTCCAAACCTCTCTCGCCGTGGCTCCACAACCACTCCCCTTTTATATTAGTCCCCCTCCCTCCTTGAGTGCATTTTCTACATTCCAGGCACCGTATCAATGCCAATTATTGTTGTTGCAGTCAGAGAGCAGCGCGAAGCAACACTGCCACGGCACTGGGCTCACTAACAAATGTCAGAAAGTGTTACTCAATAAGATGCTTGAGATTTAGTTGATCGGAGGCAAGCGGGACAGCCTATAGCTGCTCGACTCTGCTAAATGAGTCAGGTTTAATTTGTACAACTGACTATTGCACTGGCTTGGAATGATTGAAATTGGAATTTCACAGGCTGGAGGTCAAATCCGGGTCAATCGAAAGCAAGTACTTTCTGTCTTAAAATTAAGCTTGGAATTAATGTAAAGTCCTTTCTCCTCCAGTGGGCTTCTAACACTGTGCAATTCACCTTGTGATGTTACTTAGGGAACGTAGAAACACAGGAGCAGGAAGAGGCCATTCAGCCCTTCGAGACTGTTCCGCCATTCAGTTAGATCATGGCTGTTCTGTATCTTAACTCCATTGGTTCTACAACCCTTAATACTCTTGCCTAACAAAAATCTATCAATCTCAGTTTTCAAATTTTCAATTGTTCCCCCGCCGAGCCTCCACAGCTTTTTGAGGGAAGAGAGTTCCAGATTAAGCTGCTCAGAAACAAAACAAAAGCTCAGGACCTTTTATCTGAATGTCTGATGAATGCAATGTGGGTGCATAGATTGATGGAGCCCCTCCCACTCACAGCCCCTGCCATCAACAGACAGGGAATGGAACATTCCAGGGCTGCTGCCCTGATATCGAGAAATGGTCCCAAGACAGTGACTCATATCGAGGTATGGACCCAAGCCATTGATTTGGGTTGAGGTGTATAAGAAATAGGAGCAGGAGTCGGCGATACGGCCCCTCGAGCCTGCTCCGCCATTCAATAAGATCATGGCTAATCTTCGACCTCAACTCCACTTTCCCGCCCGATCCCCATATCCCTTGATTCCCCTAGAGTCCAAAAATCTATCGATCTCAGCCTTGAATATACTCAACAATTCAGCCTCCACAGCCCTCTGGGGTAGAGAATTCCAAAGATTCACAACCCTCTGAGTGAAGAAATTCCTCCTCATCTCAGTCCTAAATGGCCGACCCCTTATTCCGAGACTATGACCCCTGGTTCTAGACTCTCCAGCCAGGGGAAACAACCTCTCAGCATCTACCCTGTCAATCCCCCCCAGAATCTTATTTGTTTCAATGAGATCACCTCACATTCTTCTAAACCCCAGAGAGTCTAGGTCCATCCTACTCAATAACTGTTGCAAGGTGATGTCTTATGTTGGTGTATGTCTGCTGGATGGCCTTCAGGAACTTGCCAAAGGGGTCAGTCATCTTGCAGCAAGCCGAGATAATGCCAGCAGATGCGTTAATCATGATGGAGGCTTTGGAGAACATTACAACCCAGCCTAATTCTGTCCTCAACGTAGGTCCATTTGCCAGCAGGGTTCACTGGGTGGTGGCGAGGCAAAGGAATTCCGATTGATTCTTCAACTTGCTAACTCAAGGGCAGTGAGTCCATCTTCAGTATCTCTACTACCACCCGGTCAAAGTCAGCTAACGCTGTGTGGAACGGAACTGGGATCCTACTGTGAGTGTGCCTCAGTTCCCCAATCCACTGGAGACAAGTCTGAGTGCTTATTTTGAATCATAGAATCATAGAAATTTACTGCACAGAAGGAGGCCATTCGGCCCATCGTGTCTGTGCCAGCCGACAAAGAGCTATCCAGCCTAATCCCACTTCCCAGCTCTTGGTCCGTAGCCCTGTAGGTTACAGCACTTCAAGTGTATATCCAAGTACTTTTTAAATGTGATGAGGGTTTCTGCCTCTCCCACCCTTTCAGGCAGTGAGTTCCAGACCCCCACCACCCTCTGGGTGAAAAAAATTCTCCCCAACTCTTCTACCAATTACTTTAAATCTGTGCCCCCTGGTTATTGACCCCTCTGCTAAGGGAAATAGGTCCTTCCTATCCACTCTATCCAGGCCCCTCATAATTTTATACACCTCAATCAAGTCTCCCCTCAGCCTCCTCTGTTCCAAAGAAAACAACCCCAGCCGATCCAATCTTTCCTCATAGCTAAAATTCTCCACTCCTGGCAACATCCTCGTAAATCTCCTCTGTACCCTCTCTAGTGCGATCACATCTTTCCTGTAATGTGGTGACCAGAACTGTACACAGTACTCTAGCTGAGGCCTAATTAGTGTTTTATACAGTTCAAGCATAACCTCCCTGCTCTTATATTCTACGCCTTGGCTAATAAAGGAAAGTATCCGTGCCTGACCTGCTGAGTTTTTCCAGCATTTTCTGTTGTTATTTCGGATTTCCAACATCTGCAGTATTTTACTATCGTAAAAGTATTCCGTATGCCTTCTTAACCATCTTATCTACCTGTCCTGCTACCTTCAGGGATCTGTGAACATGCACTCCAAGGTCCCTCTGATCTTCTGCACTTCTCAGTATCCTACCATTTAACGTGTATTCCCTTGCCTTGTTAGCTCTCCCCAAATGCATTACCTCACACTTCTCCAGATTGAATTCCACTTGCCACTTATCTGCCCACCTGACCAGTCCATTGCTATCTTCCTGCAGTCTGCAGCTTTCTTCCTCACTATCAACCACGCGGCCAATTTTTGTATCATCTGCAAACTTCTTAATCATACTTCCTACATTCAAGTCTAAATCATTGATATATACCACAAAAAGCAAAGGACCCAGTACTGAGCCCTGCGGAACCCCACTGGAAACAGCCTTCCAGTCACAAAAACACCCGTCGACCATTACCCTTTGCTTCCTGCCACTGAGCCAATTTTGGATCCAACTTGTCACTTTGCCTTGGATCCCATGGGCTTTTACTTTTCTGACCAGTCTGTCATGTGAGATTTTGTCAAAAGCCTTGCTAAAATCCATATAGACTACATCAAACACACCGCCCTCATCGACCCTCCTTGTTACTTTATTTTTTCCAACAATTTGCCCAGCCCCGAGGTTAGGCTGACTGGCCTATAATTACTCGGTCTATCCCATTCTCCCTTGTTAAACAACGACACAACGTTAATCTAATGTAGAACTCACTGACCTACATTGGCTCCCAGTCCGACAACGCCTCGATTTTAAAATTCTCGTCCTTGTATTCAAATCCCTCCATGGCTTCGCCCCTCCCTATCTCTGTAATCTCCTCCAGCCCTACAACCCCCTCAGATCTCTGCATTCCTCCAATTCTGGCCCCTTGAGCATTCCCCGATTTTAATCACTCCACCATTGGTGGCCGTGCCTTCAGCTGCCTGGGCCCTGAGCTCTGGAATTCCCTTCCTAAACCTCTCCGCCGCTGTCCCCTCCTTTAAGACCCTCCTTAAAACCTACCTCTTTGACCAGGCTTTTGGTCACCTGTCCTAATATCTCCTTCGATGTGAAATTTTGTTTGATTTCGCTCCTGTGAAGCGCCTTGGGATGTTTTACTACATTGAAAGCGTTGTATAAATACAAGTTGTTGTACGCACCACATTTTTGTCCCTGCACCAATAATTGTTCAATAATTCAGACGTTTTCCTTATTCACTCTGGAGATAATATATAATGGAGGAGCTCACTGAAAAACCAATTTAAGGCAATTCACACTTTCAGCCAACTAAAATAATTTGTTCCCATGAGGATTGTGCTGAACAATGAGGACCAATTAACGGAGGTGGCAAAGAAATTAATTAAAATCATACACAGTGACCATCTCATTTTTCATCTTGACAGGAACAGGAGGAGGCCATTCAGCCCCTCGAGCCTGTCCCACCATTCAATGAGATCACGGCTGATCTGTACCTCAGCTCCATTTACCCGCCTTTGCTCCATATGCCTTGATACCCTGACCCAACCAGAATCTATCGATCTTGGTCTTCCAATGTTTAATTGACCCCCAGCATCCTCGGTCTTTGAGGGGGGGGGGGGGGCGGGGGGGTTACTGGGAGAGTTACAGATTTCCACGACCATCTGTGTGAAAAACTGCTTTCTGATTTCATTCCTAACTGACCTAGCTTTAATTTTAACCTAATTTTAAGAATGTGCCCCCCTCGTTCTGGATTCTCCCACCAAAGGAAATAGTTTCTTTTTACCTACCCTATCGAATGCCTTTATGATTCTAAACACCTTGGTTAGATCACCCCTCAACCTTCTAAACTCAAGACAGTACAAGCCATGTTGATGCAACCTGTCCCTAATTCAATCCTCTCAGCTCCCCGGTATCATTCTGGCGAATCTTCGCTGCTCCCCCTCCAAGGTCAGTACGCCCTTCCCGAGGTGCGGGGCCCAGAACTGGAGGCAGTCATTCCAGGTGGGGGCTGACCAGGGCTCCGAACAACTGAAGCATCACTTCCTCGACCCTTCACAAATCCACGCTGACTCTGTCACTGTGGGGGTAACTTTAAGCCAACCACCTGTCAGGGAACTGACAAGATCAGGTGCAACGCTGGTTTAACACCTCGCCGAATGTTGGGTGGGGTGTGAAACCGGCTTTCCACCCGATCCCGTGTTACCCGCCTGGCCAGTGAGGTTAAAATTACACCATTTGTCTCTTCATTTCCCCATAACGGACGTGAAACCGACAGCTCTCCAGTTACCTGGTTCCTCCCTCCATCACTTTTTAAATAATGGAAGTCAATCATTGCAAGATCAGCCAATCGATTCTTGTCCATCCTGGCTCCTCCATCCAGACCGAACCTACAATCCCATCGCAGCCCCCAACTCTCTCTTCAAATGGCCCCATTAACCTAGCCAGAGGTCCATTGTGACTATTGCTAGGACCACGTGGAGAAGAACCTCCCGACGTCAGTCCTGAGTTTGCCTTTCTGTGCGACTCGTGCAAAACCGCCGAAAGAATAAATGTTCCCCTAAAATATTCGTGAGCCTTGGATGGTCCCGATTGGCTGCTATTTTTTCAACGGAAAAGAAAGAAAGACTTGCATTTCTATAGCGCCTTTCACGACCTCAGGACGTCCCAAAGTGCTTTACAGCCAACGAAGTATTTTTTGAAGTGTGGTCACTGTTGTAATGTGGGAAACCCGGCAGCCAATTTGTGCACAGCAAGCTCCCACAAACAGCAATGTGATGATGACCAGATAATCTGTTTTAGTGATGTTGTTTGAGGGATCAATATTGGCCAGGACACCGGGGAGAACTCCCCTGCTCTTCTTCGAAATAGTGGCCATGGGATCTTTTATGTCCACCTGAGAGAGCAGACTGGACCTCGGTTTAATATCTCATCCGAAAGACGGCACCTCCGACAGTGCAGCGCTCCCTCAGCACCGCACTGGGAGTGTCAGCCTGGATTATTGTGCTCAAGTCTCTGGAGTGGGGGCTTGAACCCACAACCTTCTGACTCAGAGATGAGAGAGAGAGTGCATCCCACAGAGCCAGGGCTGACACAAGCATAGTCAGAGAGCGCACGTTTCTGCAATTTTATCAGGTTGTAAATGACAATGAAACGGCAAGGGTTTCTCCGAGTGCCAAACGCAGCTCAATTTTCCACCTCTGACCCCATTCCGCCAGAGTCTGGGTTGGCATCACTCGAAATTCATTTCACTTACAACCCATGAGTTTGGATTGGATTCAAACCCATTCAAGAACTGAAAACACACTGGACTGACCACGGCGCTTCCTAATCCAATTCATAACAACAACAACAATTGTATTTATATAGCGCCTTTAATGTAGTAAAACAAAGTGCTTCACAGGAGTATTTTAAGACAAAAAATTTGACACCGAGCCACATAAGGATAAATTAGGGCAAGTGACCAAAAGCTTGGTCAAAGAGGGAGGTTTTAAGGAGCGTCTTAAAGGAGGAGAGAGAGGCGGAGAGGTTTAGGGAGGGAATTCCAGAGCTGAGGGCCCAGGCAGCTGAAGGCACGACCACCAATGGTGGAGCTAACGAGTTAAGGATGAAATCTCCCCATCCTCCCTTGTAGCACCGTCGTGTCACCGTGGGCCGTCTTCTTGAATCAGTGCATGTAGCGGGTTTGATACAAACTGAGTGACTCGCTCGGCCACTTCAGAGGGCAGTGAAGAGTCAACCCCGTTGGTGTGGGACTGGAGTCACATATAGGCCCAGACCGGGTAAGGACGGCAGGTTTCCTTCCCTAAAGGACGTCAGTGAACCAGTTGGGCTTTTACGACAATCCGACAGATTCAGGGTCACTTTTATTGATCCCAGCTTTTTATTTCCAGATTGTTCTTAACTGAATTCAAATTCTCAAACTTCCCTGGTGGGATTTGAACTTGCGTTCTCTGGATTACAAGTCCAGGCCTCTGGATTACTAGTCCAGGCCTTTGGATTACTAGTCCAGGCCCCTGGATTACTAGTCCAGGCCTTTGGATTACTAGTCCAGGCCCCTGGATTACTAGTCCAGGCCCCTGGATTACTAGTCCAGGCCTCTGGATTACTAGTCCAGGCCTCTGGATTACTAGTCCAGGCCTCTGGATTACTAGTCCAGGCCTCTGGATTACTAGTCCAGGCCTCTGGATTACTAGTCCAGGCCCCTGGATTACTAGTCCAGGCCCCTGGATTACTAGTCCAGGCCCCTGGATTACTAGTCCAGGCCTTTGGATTACTAGTCCAGGCCCCTGGATTACTAGTCCAGGCCTTTGGATTACTAGTCCAGGCCCCTGGATTACTAGTCCAGGCCTCTGGATTACTAGCCCAGGCCTCTGGATTACTAGTCCAGGCCTCTGGATTACTAGTCCAGGCCCCTGGATTACTAGTCCAGGCCTTTGGATTACTAGTCCAGGCCCCTGGATTACTAGTCCAGGCCTCTGGATTACTAGTCCAGGCCCCTGGATTACTAGTCCAGGCCTCTGGATTACTAGCCCAGGCCTCTGGATTACTAGTCCAGGCCTCTGGATTACTAGTCCAGGCCTCTGGATTACTGGCCCTAGCCCCTGGATTACTAGTCCAGGCCTCTGGATTACTAGCCCAGGCCCCTGGATTACTAGCCCAGGCCTCTGGATTACTAGCCCAGGCCTCTGGATTACTAGTCCAGGCCTCTGGATTACTGGCCCTAGCCCCTGGATTACTAGCCCAGGAATCTGGATTACTAGTCCAGGCCCCTGGATTACTAGTCCAGGCCCCTGGATTACTAGTCCAGGCCTCTGGATTACTAGCCCAGGCCTCTGGATTACTAGTCCAGGCCTCTGGATTACTAGTCCAGGCCTCTGGATTACTAGTCCAGGCCCCTGGATTACTAGCCCAGGCCTCTGGATTACTAGTCCAGGCCTCTGGATTACTAGTCCAGGCCTCTGGATTACTGGCCTAGCCCCTGGATTACTGGCCCAGGGCTCTGGATTACTGGCCCAGGCCTCTGGATTACTAGTCCAGGCCTCTGGATTACTAGTCCAGGCCTCTGGATTACTAGTCCAGGCCTCTGGATTACTAGTCCAGGCCTCTGGATTACTGGCCCTAGCCCCCGGATTACTAGCCCAGGCCTCTGGATTATTAGCCCAGACCTCTGGATTACTAGTCCAGGCCCCTGGATTACTAGCCCAGGCCTCTGGATTACTAGCCCAGGCCTCTGGATTACTGGCCCTGGCCCCTGGATTACTAGTCCAGGCCTCTGGATTACTAGTCCAGGCCTCTGGATTACTAGCCCAGGCCTCTGGATTACTAGTCCAGGCCTCTGGATTACTAGTCCAGGCCTCTGGATTACTGGCCCAGGCCCCTGGATTACTAGTCCAGGCCTCTGGATTACTAGTCCAGGCCTCTAGATTACTGGCCCTGGCCCCTGGATTACTAGTCCAGGCCTCTGGATTACTAGCCCAGGCCCCTGGATTACTAGTCCAGGCCTCTGGATTACTAGCCCAGGCCTCTGGATTACTAATCCAGGCCTCTGGATTACTGGCCCTGGCCCCTGGATTACTAGTCCAGGCCTCTGGATTACTAGTCCAGGCCTCTGGATTACTGGCTCTGGCCCCTGGATTACTAGTCCAGGCCTCTGGATTACTGGCCCAGCCCCTGGATTACTGGCCCTAGCCCCTGGATTACTGGCCCTAGCTCCTGGATTACTAGTCCAGGCCTCTGGATTACTAGCCCAGGCGTCTGGATTACTGGCCCAGCCCCTGGATTACTGGCCCAGGCCTCTGGATTACTGCCCCAGCCCCTGGATTACTAGACCAGGGCTCTGGATTACTGGCCCAGCCCCTGGATTACTGGCCCAGGCCTCTGGATTACTGGCCCAGGCCCCTGGATTACTTCTTCTCCTTCTTAGGCAGTCCCTCAGAACCGAGGATGACTTGCTTCCACATTAAAAATGAGTTCTCAGGTGACTGATGAGTCCAATGCGGGACCTACAGTCTCTGTCACAGGTGGGGCAGACGGTGGTTGAAGGGGCGGGTGGGTGGGGTGCTTGGGTTGACGTGCGCTCCTTGCGCTGCCTGCGCTTGGCTTCTGCTTGCTCCCAGCGAAGAGACTCGAGGTGTTCGGCACCTTCCCGGATGCTTCTCCTCCACTTTGTGCGGTCTTGGGCCAGGGATTCCCAGGTGTCAGTGGGGATGTTACACTTTTTCAAGGAGGCTTTGAGGGTGTCCTTGAAGTGTTTCCTCTGCCCACCTGGGGCTCTCTTGCCGTGCCGGAGCTCCGAGTAGAGCGCTTGTTTTGGGATCCTCGTATCGGGCATGCGGACAATGTGACTGGTCCATTGGAGCTGATCGAGCGTGGTCCAAGCTTCGATGCTGGGGATGTTGGCCTGAGCAAGAACACTGACGTTGGTGTGCCTATCCTGCCAATGGATTTGCAGGACTTGTGGAGGCAGCATTGGTGGTACCTCTCCAGTGCTTTGAGGTGCCTGCTGTACATGGTCCATGTCTCTGAGGCATACAGCAGGGCGGGTATCACTGCTGCTCTGTAGACCATGAGCTTGGTGCCGGGTTTGAGGTCCTGGTCTTCAAACACTAGTCCGGTAATGTAAGCAATACACCACCATACCCCTATATGGTTTAAGACGGCAGATAGCTCCGGCTACCGTTTAAAAAAACAAATTTAGCGCACGATTCCTAAACATACTCTCATTAGATTTACTAGACAGACTAGATGCAGGAAGGATGTTCCCAATGGCGGGGGAGTCCAGAACCAGGGGTCACAGTCTAAGGATAAGGGGTAAGCCATTTAGGACAGAGATGAGGAGGAATTTCTTCACCCAGAGAGCGGTGAACCTGTGGAATTCTCTACCACAGAAGGCAGCAGAGGCCAATTCATTAAATATATTCAAGAAGGAGTTGGATATATTTCTTAAGGCTAAAGGGATCAAGGGATATGGGGAGAAGGCAGGGACAGGGTACTGAATTTGGATGATCAGCCATGATCTCATTGAATGGCGGAGCAGGCTCGAGGGGCCGAATGGCCTACTCCTGCTCCTATCTTCTATGTTTCTATGTTTTTAGCACAATAAATAGATGATGGAAGGCCCACTGTCACTTAAAGCTTCAGCAAGGATACAGAACTTGTACAAATAAAACAAAACTGGTGTGATGCATAAAACATATATCAAAGGTTGAAGGGTGATCTGATTGAGGCGTTTAAAATGATTAAAGGATTCGATTGGGTAGATAGAGAGAAACTATTTCCTCTGGTGGGGGGAGTCCAGAACAAGGGGGCAGAACCTTAAAATTAGAGCCAGGCCGTTCAGGGGTGATGTCAGGAAACACTTCTTCACACAAAGGGTGGTGGAAATCAGGAACTCTCCCCCCCAAAAAGTTGTGGGTGCTGGGGGTCAATAGGAGCTTTCAAGATATGAGATCGCTAGACTTTTGTTGGGTAAGGTCATCAAGGGATATGGAGCGAAGGCAAGCAAATGGGGTTGAGGTGCAGGCTCGAGGGCCTACTCCTGTCCCTATAAATGCATGTTTAGAACTAAAATGAAAGACTGGAAATCTGAAATAAAAACAGAATATTCAAGAAATGCAACTGGAAGCTGAAAGGAAAAGGTAATAATTCACCCTGAGGGTCTCACAGTCCAAACATTAAGTTTTAGGAATAACAACAGAAAATGCTGGAAAAACTCAGCAGGTCAGGCAACATCTGTGGAGAGAAATTTGAGTTGACGTCAAACCCGAAACGTCAACTCAAATTTCTCTCCACAGATGTTGCCTGACCTGCTGAGTTTTTCCAGCATTTTCTGTTGTTATTTCGGATTTCCAACATCTGCAGTATTTTGCTACCATTAAGTTTTAGGAAATCTGTTAGAATTGCTAAAAGTGAAAAAGAATGAAATTAAACTGACTCGCTTTCTGTTGCCTGGGAAACAGCAGACCGGGGGGTGGCCCCTCTCCCACCAACCCGGGCTGATTCTGCCGCGCTCCAGAATTCCAAAGGACGTCGCAATGTTGCGGCCAATGGGGCTCCGTCGCCGCGGCTACGTTCCGAGGGGCTGACCAATGGCGCTGGGCAGCTGGCTCGGGGCCCCTGACTCTTCCCGGTAACTCGCTCTATTGTGTGTTAGCGTGTCCCGCTGGCTGCGATCCCTTCACCGGATCCAATCGGTGGGCCCAAAGGCTTCTTCCAATAGAGGCCCGTGCGACCTTTAACATCCGCCTGAGGGGGCAGCCAGGGCCTCGGCTTAAGGTCTCATCCGGAACACGGCACCTCCGACAGTGCAGCGCTCCCTCCGTGCTGCACTGGGAGCGTCAGCCTGGATTTTTTGTGCTCGAGTCTCTGGAGTGGGACTCGAACCCACGACCTTGGCGCAGAGGCAAGAGTGCTGCCCACTGAGCTACGGCGGACACTTCAATGAAGGCAACACAATCAGAGCAGGAAAAATTGAACAGCCTGGGGCTCATTTCTTTAGAAAACAGGAGACTGAGAGGCGATCTGATAGAGGCCTTTAAAATTATGATGGGGTTTGACAGGGTAGACGTAGAGAGGGTGTTTCCACTTGTGGGGGAGACCAGAACGAGGGGCGATAAATATAAGACGGTCACTAATAAATCCAATAGGGAATTCAGGAGAAACTTCTTTACCCAGAGAGTGGTGAGAATGTGGAACTCGCTACCACAGGGAGTGGTTGAGGTGAATAGTATAGATGCATTTAATGGGAAGCTGGATAAACACACGAGGGAGAAAGGAATAGAAGGTTATGTTGATAGGGTGAGATGAAGAGGGTGGGAGGAGGCTCGTGTGGAGCATAAACACCGGCACAGACCCGTTGGGCTGAATGGCCTGTTTCTGTGCTGTAAATTCTATGCAATTCTATGAGCCCTCTGTCTGAAATTTTCTTCATAAGAGTCAGTGTTGGTTACTGGTAGACTGGAGTCATTCCAAAAAAAAGGGAGACTTGCATTTATATAGCGCCTTTCACGACCTCAGGATGTTCCAAAGCGCTTTACAACCAATGAAGTACTTTTTGAAGTGTAGTCACTGTAGGAAATGCGGCAGAAAATTTGCGCACAGCAAGCTCCCACAAACAACAATGAGATAAATGACCAGATAATCTGTTTTCAGTGATGTTGAGGGATAAATACTGGCCCCAGGACACCGGGGAGAACTCCTCTGCTCATCTTCAAAATAGTGGCTGCAGGATCTTTTACGTCCACCTGAGAGGGAAAACGGGGCCTCAGTTTAACGTCTCATCTGAAAGGCGGCACCTCCGACAGTGCAGCACTCCCTCAGTACTGCACTGGGAGCGTCAGCTTGGATTATGTGCTCAAGTCTCTGGAGTGGGGACTCGAACCCACAAACTCCTGACTCAGAGGCGAGAGAGCTGCCCACTGAGCCACGGCTGATAATCTCCAGCGATGCGTTAAAAAAAAAGTTTCTTCATGGGAGAGTTGCAGGAATGCGGCTGAATCCCACACGGTGTCACGGCTAGGGACTGCGTTTCAATCGAATTAGACTCGACAGGGAGATCTGCAGTGGTGAGTGACTTAAGAAAACTACTAGGCACTCGGTCTAAGCGTTAAACAAAGCTTTAATCAACTGTTTTACAACATGGAGGTCTAGTTGTGTCCTTCACTAGTTCCTGTTAAGAATGTCCTGCGCAAGCTGGGCCCGTGCCCGAGTATTTATACTCTCCCTGGACAGCGCCACCCGCAGGCCGCTCAGTTGATTCATGTCAGTGAGTATCTGAATGAGGGGTGGGTGAAGAGGAAGGGAGGTGAAACCTATTCCTGTATTGAGGTAAGAATCCCTCCGTGTGCAGTGATATTGCTACCCAGTTTCCCCCTTCAATATTCCAGACACATTTCCCAAGACCGTGTTTACGATGCGGTTGCACTAAGTGACCCAATTCTTACCAATAGCAAAATCAGCTGCTGACATGGCCTGGAGTGCAGATAATGTTTTAATTAGTCATTCATTAAAAGTCTTCGACGGGCAGACTTCGCTCAATGGCCTCTGGAACAAAGCCAAAGGTTAAAATAACTGCGAATGCTTTGGGCTTTTGATAAACTTTCCCACTGGTTCTCCACTGCCCTTCAAACTGTACGCTTCATGTGTTAGCCCGATCTCTGCCGCTTGCCCGAAGGTGCGAACTCCTGCTGGGGTCCAGTTCCATGGGCACCGCCGACTCTCTGTTAGCTCACCCACGTTGATGGCTCTGGGCTAATCACCCACAGAACAACAACTTCCATCGGACCAAAGCAGAATGACTTTCTTCTGGTTAACCCTTAGACAGCCAGCGGGCTTCAAGGGAAATCAACAACAACAACAACTTGTATTTATTGTGGGAGCTTGCTGTGCAAAATTTGGCTGCTGCGTTTCCTACATTACAACAATAATTCGTTGTAAAGCGCTTTAGCATGTCCTGAGGCCGTGAAAGGTGCTATATAAATGCAGGCTTTCTCTTACTTTTTCACGGATGTGGTTTGTACAGTTGAGGTTGAGCAATCTGATAACCAGTCGGTGACACAGAGTGAACGAGCCGCTCCAATAACCAGAATTCAGTGTTTTGATCGACACAGGTAGAAAGATAATAAAAGAGACACAAAAGGCCTCAAGGGGTATGGGGAGAGAGCGGGAATATGGTACAGGAAACTCTTTGGTATCCGGCACCGACGGGACCGGGATGGTGCCGGTTGATAAAAAATTCCGGATAACGGAGTGGTATATCTACCGAGGCTATTTTTAACGAACAAAAATAAAAAAATCAAGAAATGTGCAGTATAATTGGGTCCTCACCTACAGAATGTTGTGTTAAATGGATGGTGGAAGATGCTTGATTAAGTACAGGACTGCCAGTTGAGGGTAATCCATAACTCTTTAATTACTTAACAGTAAAACAAAACTTATAAACGACTGTATACTGTAGTTTTCGGAGTGAGAATTTTGCCGGTTATTAGAGAGTTCCGGCTAGGTGCCGGTTAAACAAGCGATAGAGGACCAGCCATGATCATATTGAATGGCAGAGCAGGCTCGAAGGGCCGAATGGCCGACTCCTGCTCCTATTTTTCTATTTCTATTTTCTATTAAGAAACAGAGGTGATTTTGAGGCTCAGGCTCAGGGGCTTGTGACTGGAATTCGAGTGATCTCCATCCAATACTGTAGAAAATGAATTGATTCCAGCCTGGAAATGGGCTCCAATAGCCGGGTTCCACTTCACCTGCTTCCGTAACGGAATATCTATATTTAGGAAGGGAGATAGAACATGTCCAGGGAATTATAGACCAGTCAGCTTAACCTCGGTGGTAGGAAAAATAATGGAATCCCTACTAAAGGAGAAAATAGAAGAACATCTAGAATCCAAAAATATAATAATGAATAGTCAGCATGGATTTCAAAAGGGAAAGTCTTGCTTGACCAACCTCATTGAATTTTTTGAAGAGGTAACAGAGAGAGTAGACAAGGGTAATGCAGTAGATGTAATTTATCTGGATTTTCAAAAGGCCTTCGATAAGGTACCCCGTAATAGACTGAGGAACAAGGTCAGAGAATGCGGAGTCAGGGGACAAGTAGCAGAATGGATTGCTGGCTGGCTTCAGGACAGAAAGCAGAGAGTCGGGGTAAAGGGCAGCTATTCACAGTGGCAGAAGGTGGGTAGTGGTGTTCCACAAGGATCAGTGCTGGGACCACTGTTGTTCACAATTTATATTAACGATTTAGACTTTGGAATCAAAAACACAATTTCTAAATTTGCAGATGACACCAAATTAGGGGGGATAGTCAATACTGAGGAGGACTGCAACAAGTTACAGGAGGACATTAATAAACTTGCAGAATGGGCATATAATTGGCAAATGAAGTTCAACACAGATAAATGTGAGGTATTACATTTTGGTAGGAAGAATAGGGAGGTCACTTATCACTTGGAGGGTGCGAGTCTGGGTGGGGTAGAGGAACAAGGGGATCTCGGAGTACAAATACACAGATCACTAAAAGTTGCGACACAGGTTAACAAGGCCATAAAAAAGCAAACCAATCCCTAGGGTTTATTTCTCGAGGGATAGAATTGAAAAGTAGGGAAGTTATGCTAAACCTGTATCGAACCTTGGTTAGACCACACTTGGAGTACTGCGTATAGTTCTGGTCACCATATTATAAAAAGGATATAGAGGCACTGGAGAGGGTGCAGAGAAGATTTACAAGGATGATACCAGAAATGCGAGGGTATACATATCAGGGAAGGATGAACAGGCTGGGTCTCTTTTCTTTTGAAAAAAGGCTGAGGGGTGACCTAATAGAGGTCTTTAAAATTATGAAAGGTTTTGATAAAGTGGATACAGAGAGAATGTTTCCACTTGTGGGGAAGAGCATAACTAGCGACCATCAATATAAGATAGTCACCAAGAAATCCAATAGGGAATTCAGGAGAAACTTCTTTACCCAGAGAGTGGTGAGAATGTGGAACTCGCTACCACAGGGAGTGGTTGAGGCGAATAGTAGAGATACATTTAAGGGGAGGCTGGACAAACACATGAGGGAGAAAGGGAATGGAGGGTTAGGCTGATAGATTTAGATGAGGAAAGACGGGAGGAGGCTCGAGTGGAGCATAAACGCCAGCATGGACTGGTTGGGCTGAGTGGCCTGTTTCTGTGCCGTATATCCGATGTAATCCTGTGTAAGCTTCCACATTCACAAACTTACATCCAGGGAAAACAAGAATAATTAACAACCTTAATCCTTACCCTGCTGTACACTACGCCACACAGTTACACAGGGAATAACTCTTACCCTGCTGAATAAAGAGAAACACTGCACTGTTCTGGAGTGAGTAACCCTTCTCTTTGTTCAACAAACAGCCAAACTGATTCTGCACCCAAACCCAGACTTGCCGAGGGCTCATTTGGTGAGTTTTGGCACTGCGTTGATTACAGGATGATGGACAAAACTAGGGCCGCACACTATCGCTCTCTCTCTCACGCTATCGCGCTCTCTCTCTCTCTCTCTCACGCTATCGCTCCCTCTCTCTCTCTCTCTCTCATGCTATCACTCTCTCTCTCTCTCCCTCTCACTATCTCTCTCTCTCGCTCTCTCTCACTCTCTCTCTCTGTCTCTCAATTCAATTCAATTCAATTCAAATCGCTTTATTGGCATGACAAGTTACATCTTATGTTGCCAAAGCATCGAAAAACATTCATGTTTGTACACAAAAATACAGATCTATCCATACAGGGTATAAACAGATATATCCCTGAGTGTATAAATATACTTTCATATAATTTCTATATACTCTTTTCTTATATTTAGTGGTTGTCCCACTGTTTATGGCAAGCTGTAACATAGTGTGCCGCTAAGGTTACACAATTTCTCTCTTCCCCTAGTAGGTATGGGAGTTTTTGGTCATCATTCAAATTTCTGAATTCCGGGCATATTTTTGTGAATTTTGGGTAGAAATTCTCCCTTATGCCCTGATATTTTCTACAAGCTGTGAGGAAGTGCATCTCTCTCTCTCACTATCAATTCAATTCAATTCAATTCAATTCAAATGCTTTATTGGCATGAAAGTTTACAGAGAACCATATTGCCAAAGCTTACACAGCAAAAAAGTATAGTTTTCCAACATTCTGTAGGTGTCAAACAATTTTGACCCTTGTTGGGTACATACAATATTACTTTTAAACAATATTAATTTAAACAGTCTTTCTACATCATTGGGTACATTCAATATTAATTTTAAACAGTCCTCAGGTTGTGACATGTTGTTACATATTTGGCACCAAGGTCTCTCTCTCTACTCTCTTGCTATCTCTCTCTCTCTCTCGCTCTCTCTCTCTCTCGCTCTCTCTCTTGCTCTCTCTCTCTAGCTCTCTCACTATCTCTCTCTCTCTTGCTATCTCTCTCGCTCTCTCTCTCTCACTATCTCACTATCTCTCTCTCGCTCTCTCTCTCTTGCTATCTCTCTCTCTCTATCTCTCTCTCACTATCTCACTATCTCTCTCAATTTTCAATTTTCAATTCAAATGCTTTATTGGCATGAAAGTTTACAGAGAACCATATTGCCAAAGCTTACATTGCAAAAAGGTACAGTTTTCTAACATTCTGTAGGTGTCAATCGATTTGACATTTGTTGGGTACATACAATATTACTTTTAAACAATATTAATTTTAAACAGTCTTTGTACTTCATTTGGTACATTCAATATTAATTTTAAACAGTCTTAATTTTAAACAGTCCTCAGGTTGTGACATGTTGTTACATATTTGGCCCCAAGGTATGGTCTGTCTCCTTCTCCTAAGACTAATCTCAATTTTGACAGATCATCCAATTCCTTGAAATCTGGGGTTGTTTGGCTTAGCTTGTTGAATAATATGTTTCTTGATGTGTTGAATTTTTCGCATTTTAGGAGGAAATGCATTTCTGTTTCAACCTCGCCAGCCAGACATTGATCGCATATTCTATTCTCTCTAGGCTGCCAGGATTTCTTGTATCTGCCTTTTTCAATTTCCAGTTGGTGGT